>NW_009635586.1:1248-9494 GCF_000690535.1 Cariama cristata | reverse complement strand
GCTGAGCAGGGTGAGAGTCTGGGAGGACTTGTGAGTTCAGATTTAGACCGATCCCTGTCCTGTGCCATCCTGTGCTGATTGTTACAGAAATACAAAGCAGTTGGCATCTTCTGACCCCATGTGAGCTAAAGTCAGAGCAGCTGTTTTGAACAACAGTCAAAACAGCTGGAAAAGTTTCACTACTGTTATTGGTGACAAACACAATATCCAAGGAAGCTGTTTCACAAGCGAGGGCTGGGTGGGATATAACAAGTGCAAACAGAGCCGGAGCAAGATATTTTTTTTGACCTCTGTTCCAGATGTGCCCCCCTCCCGCCTGCCCTCGGGCTCTTTCCAGCTGCTGCAGCCCCTCTCCCTGGGTGGCAGCGGAGCTGTGAGGGGTCTGCCCTGTCGGGTGCTTTCCTCTTCACCCACCTCGCAGCAATACAGGGTCCCGAAGCGTTTTGCTGGCATCATCCAGGTGCGAGGGTTGCATCAGCGCTGCGGCAGCAGCTGCCCCTGGGTTTGGAGCTGAGCCGTGCCTAGCAGCGCGCAGCACGTGAGAGCTGCGCATTGGAGTAATGCTCTTGTGTCCCTCTGAACCGCCGGGAGAATTTTAGTGGGCAGAAGCTGAACAGAAAACCAGGCTGGAGTTGGCACACCGATGTTTCTGAGGAGGTGTAAGAGGATCTTTAGAGATCGTACGCTCTGCATCTTTCACAATTGTGGTTTTACGTCTTGCCCAAATCTGGGCACATCCAGAGGTGAGGCTGGTGTATCCACTCCAAGCTGATTCAGGACAAGGATGCCACGGACACTGGAGTGTTTGAAGCATCCTGGGTTTTCCAGAGAAGGTGACCCTCCTTCAGACACAGCCTGATCTCTGTTTAGCATCTGAAGTGGCGTAAAAGCCAAGGGTGGGCTTCAGGAGGTGGCCAGCACTTCTGAAATGCGGTGGAGTCATAAGGTCCCAAGGAAGGTTGGTTATGCTGCATTCCTTGGAAAGGGGAGAGGAGAGGGAACATCTCTGGGAATAAAGAAGAAAGGACAAGATCCAGGAGACAAAACGGGACTTGGGAGCTTTTGGGTCAGTTTTCAACGCTAGCTGACTTC
Organism: Cariama cristata; assembly: GCF_000690535.1. NCBI lineage: Eukaryota > Metazoa > Chordata > Aves > Cariamiformes > Cariamidae > Cariama > Cariama cristata. The sequence goes on along the minus strand of NW_009635586.1, from coordinate 8,402 downwards.
GGGCAAGTCCTTTCACTACATGTCTTGCTTTTTCCATCTTCGGACTGGGTCTAATGCTGCTGCTGCAGTGCTGTGATGTTTTCTCCTGAGCAGTGCTATGTAAGAGCTGGGAATTGCTTACTGTTAATAATTACTATTTTATTGCTTCCAGGGAAGCGGGGGGCTGAGCTGCGCATGGGACTCCAAGCTACTGCTTGTCCTGTTTGTTTTGGCCCTGCTTCCCAGAGGCATCTTTTTTTTATTTGTTGGTTGGGGTTTTTTTCCCCTCGAGCTCCAGATGAGCTAGGGATGAGAAAAAGCTGAGTCTTGCAAGTCCTCGGGAGCTGCACACCCGTCCTCTGCGGCAGGGCTCTCCGGTGGAGCTCAGAGTCAGTCTTCCCTCCGCTTGATGGGGTCTCAGTGCTTGAAGCAGAATCGTGTTTTTCATTTCTCTGCCTGGCTGGCTTGCGGGAGACTCATTCTCTCCATGGCTTGTCTGCCCTCCAGGTAGAACCGCAGGCCTGCACGTATCCATGCCAGTGTCCCTCCCAGCCTCTGCAGTGCCCCGCTGGCACCAGCCACGTGTTGGATGCCTGTGGTTGCTGCAAGGTGTGTGCCAGGCAGCTTGGCGAGCTCTGTTCCCCGCAGAAACCCTGTGATCATCACAAGGGACTCTACTGCGACTTCTCCAAAATCCACAGAGGCAGCGGGATCTGCTTAGGTGAGAGCTGTATGTTCTGTTATTGTGCGGTTTTCTTACGGCCCCTTCAGCCCTCTGCGTGCAGACCTCCCAGAACACCCACGGCATCGTCAGAATTTCCTCCGGCGCTTGGAGCTTCATCCAGCATCGCGTTGAGAGAGCTGCGCCAGCCCCGCGAGCCAACAGATTCACCGATACCAATACGCAACCTGCTTCTTCCTGCCGTGAGGGATGTTTGCAAAGGCACCAGTTGGGGTTTGGGACTCTCCTTTGCTCCTGTGACCTTGTTAGGAGACATCCCCTAGCCCTGTAGTGCTTTTGTGGGTAAATATCAGCAATCTGGACTTTTACTGGAAAGTACTGGTGCTTGAAAAATCTCACCCAAAATCTCGCTGCCTTGCACCGGGGGTTGGCATTTTGCACTCGACTGCTTACATGCGGGAGGCACGCTGTATCCCTGGCTGTAGCACGGGGGTGGAAATAGCTGAGCAGCTCGTTGGCAAAGTAGTGTCTACGTAGAACGTGAGAATTACTGAGCCAGGTAAATACAAATGCAGACCTGTTTTCTCCTCTGGTGCCACTTTTCAGCCAGAAAAGAAAAATATTTTTCCTTTCTTTTCTTTTTTTTTTTTTTTTTTTTTGTTTAGTAGCTATTTTTAAAACATGCAAAAATTATTTTGGTGTAGAGAGGGGAAAAAAAAAAAGTATTTCTTCTAGTCTTCTGTTCTTTGTTTAAAAACAAGACTCCTCTGCCCCTGTCTCTGCCAGGAACTCACCATTTTTTTTGTAACTCAGGTTTTTCAAAATAGTCAGGAAGATGTGAGGGCTGGTGTGAACACTTTGGGAAGTGTTCGGCCACTGCGTGGGGCAACTTTGGAAATGCTGCGGCAGCCGTAGCACTCGCACCAACCCGAGACAGGGGCGTTGGGGGTTCGGGGTGGACTGCACTGTTTGCACTGCCAGGATCACATACAATTATTTTTTTTACTCTAAATAATGAATTTAACTTGTAGAAGGTGTTTTCTCCTTTCTTATGAGAAGTTTTTATGAGTTCAATTTTCCTCCCCCAGTTATTGTGACCTTTAGAAGCCACATGAGCTTCCTGGTGCTTTCTGTAGGCATTGATGACCTCAGAGCTGATGATTGAAGCTTAATAACGTAAAGGTGGGCGTAATAGCATCCAGCGAGTAGACAGCCTAATTACGACTGGAAATGAGGTGTATGTTTGTAGAGTAAAGGTAGCTAAATCACTGGAACAATTTATTCAGGAGTGTGGAGGAGCCTCCATCTCGAAGACTTCACATGAAGACCAGACATCTTTCTAATAGAAGCGCTTCATATTCACCGTGACGTCTGGGTTTGATACAAAGATTTTGGAGTAAGAGTCCCAGAAAATCAGACTTGATGACCACAGCTGTCCTTCCTACCTTTAAATGAGAAATTGAGATTTTCATGGCAAAAATCCCAGGTGAACATAGACCAGGATATCTCCCAAACCTGAGGGTTTGGGCCATAATGTCCTTGGGTGATATTTTTGCGACGTCCACACCGATCTCCTGGAAGATGGGGGATTTTTGAGGCAGTGAAGGAACCTGAAGGTGGAGTGATGAATGGAATGAAGGGGAAGATGAGTGCTTGTGAATAGAGAAGAAAGAACTTAGAGATATCCAAATAGGATGGATGTGATAGGAGCAGAAAGGAACAGAGAGGTGTTCAGGTGTCCTGGGGAAAACTTTGAGGTTGGGTACCAGCCCGAAGGCCGCATCAGAAGAGACAGGAAGGGAGCCATCAGAGTGAAAATTACTGTATATTTGTTTAATGTTGTCACGGTGTGCAGCATTTCACGTATTGCAGAGTCTTCCCTTCCCACAGGGACCTTGGAGTATCAGAAAGGTGGAGACGATCCCGTAGTAACTCTAGAGTAGGAGAGCCTAAGGGTGGTAGGGTGGCCGAGGTGGGTGCAGGGAGCTGGCAGAGCTGCGGCGAATTTGAGCTCTGCCATATTCCCTGCAGAAAAGGGCAAAAGTCTCCTTGGCCGAACTTGGGGTTTGGAGGCGGGAGGTGGCAGCGGTGCCAAGCGGAGTTGGTAAATAAAGAAGCCGTCTCACTCTGCTGGCGCAATCCGTTTTGGTGCTTTAATTGGATCGGGTCAACTGGAAAGTGAGGTCGTTGTAAGGTAATGAAGGGCATGACAAAACGATTGAGTTTTGAAAACATCATAAAACCCCTGAGCAGGCTGCCATGCCTTGGGTGGGAGGAGAGCTGCTGAGGGAACAGCACGATCGGTTCATCGGGAAGGGAGAGGGCTTGGGCTGAAAAACAGTGAAAGAGGATTTAAAAATAAGTATGAATGGTTGTGTTGAGGGAAAGTGGATGGCTTCCACTTTGATGGAAAAAGTGAGGATTTTGAAACTTCTAAGTAGGAGCAGAGGAGTATTTTTATACCAATGGCATTGAAAAGAGTTGCAAGTTGGGATCCAGCTCTGGTTTAGAAACAAGGCGTTAGCAGCCCGGAAGGATTTGTGTCCCCTCAAGGACTAGGTGGGATGGAAAGAGGCTCTCGCTCCTTGTTTGGTCCAAACACTTTCTGTCTGAGACAATGTTCCACGGGCAAGCAGGACCGAGGGGAAAATAGATCAGGTTTCCTGGTAGGCCTCCGCAAGCGGCCAAGAATCCTTCATTTTGGTAACTTCCCAATAGAGGTTTGCATGGATTTTATTTTTTTTTGTTGTTTTTTAAGGGTCAGGATTGCAGAAAGCGGTAGCTGACGAGAACTGTCCAAAAGCAGGGTTTCTGTCCTGTGAACAACTCTGAGATTTCAACATTTCATTTCAGGCTGAAAGGAAAAAAAAAAAAAAAAAATCCCAAAACTTTCCGTGAGTTAGAAAACTCATTTAGCTGCGTCAAAACTCTCCCCTTCCATTATATCAAAATGTTTCATCTTGATCTTTATAGCATCTAAAATAATTACACGAGCAAAATGCCTCCCCCTATGGATACTGTCCAACAAGTGTTTTGGTTGAGCTCCTGTCAGAGCAGAAAGGAAACCTTTGATACCAAATTGAAATGCTTCAGTTGTTTCTCATTGAAAACATTCCTGACATTGATCTGTGCCTGCAAAACTCTTAATCAAATAAGAGTTTTCTGTTCGAAAACTTCCTCTGGAAACATTTTGGCTGATCACGACGTAAGAACTTGTGAGCGTTGCTTGCACCCGCAGACTGCAGGTTGCTCCTATGTGTCAGATATTGTCCCGTTGCCTTTTTTGCTCATTTAAGTTTTGTCGGGAAGGAGTGAAAGACTCGTAGGAGGGCTGGAGGTGAGAGATGTGGAGAGCAGAACAGAGAGAAATAGAAAAAGTTGCGGCTGGAAGGAAGAAGAGATTCACGCAGCACAGAGGAGCCAAAAAGGTCATAAACCCAAAGTGTTATTTTCCTTTTGTAGGTACCGTTAGACATGTGGGGAGCCAACTGCTCTTAGGAAGATGTTGCCTTTTGGTCTCCTAGGAGTAACGAGGAGCAAAGCCGCTGGCTCACGCGGCGTGTCAGGAGTGCATCTTGCACGTCACCGCTGACGGGGGCACGCTCTGAGCCGGCCGGGAAGATCCCTGACTGGAGACCCGGCTGTTTACAAGCTGTAAAGACAAAGTCCCACTTAGTAGCTCGTCCAAGTGGAGAAGGGATTTTTCTAGAGAACTTTGGGAGATCTGGCACAGATGAAGCCAACTTCCAAAAAATCGATGTCAGGAATAGCCTTGGGTCCAGGGAGCCAAATATTAAATGTGCCAACTTCTGCTGCATCCAGCGCTGGGATGGCAGAGCAGGAGAGAGTCTGCACGTGGGCACTTGGCCCTCACCAGGAGCTCCGTGACCCCGTGAGCCCCCCCACCATCTGCTCAGCTTCTCCTCTTCCTCTTCCCCCTTCCCGCAGCTCACGAGGGCGCGACTTGTGATCTGCTGGGCAAGATCTACCACAATGGGGAGAGCTTCCAGCCCACCTGCAAGCTGCAGTGCATCTGCATGGACGGGGCCCGGCTGCATCCCCCTCTGCTCCGACGACCTGCGGCTGCCGTCCCCCGAGTGTCCCAATCCCCGGCGGGTGAAGTTTCGCAATAAGTGCTGCGAAGAGTGGATCTGCGAGGAGGGCAGTGAGGAAAACCGCTTCGAAACAGCCATGGCAGGTGAGCGGTGGGCAGATGTGAGAGGGCCGGGAGCTGTTTGCTGGGGGATAGGGGTGGATCCAAACTGCCTTTGGGTCGGGGCCCTAAGTCACATCTGGTGTGGAATGGGTGGTGACCGCTCACTTTGTGCTCCGACGTGTGAGTACCAAGTGTTGAACTCATTAAGGTGAGACCTTAACGATGCCGTGGGGAGGCTCGTGCACTCTCTGATATCACAGCAGAACGGGCTGGAGCTGGACTGTGGTAGGAAATGGCCCCGTGCTTGCCTGCGTCCTTCCGCTAAGAGGCCGAGTAGCTCACGGGACGGATCCCGTAGACTTTTGCTACTGTTCCTGAAGAGTCAGACCAAGTTGGGAGCAGCCATGGAGCTGCCACGCTTTGTCCCAAGCCCTGAACCTTGCCTTCTGTCTCTTCCGCGTGGCTCAGTTTTCAGGGAGGATCCAGCACGCAAGCCGGAGCTGAATAACCTGCAGGAGAACTGCTTGGTGCAGACCACCGAGTGGAGCGCTTGCTCCAAGAGCTGCGGCATGGGCATCTCTGCCCGAGTCACCAACGACAACCCCCAGTGCCGCCTGGAGAAGGAGACTCGGCTCTGCATGGTCCGCCCCTGCGACTTCCCCATGGAGAAAACCAAGGTACTGGGCTTGGGAAGAGGGGACACAACACTGGGAATGCCCCGGACAACCCCGTTAGGTACTTGTCAGGCAGGAGCCCATCTCACGGGGTTTGCTCTGTGCTTCCACTTTTTCTGTGTCCTGTTGCCCAGTGATGGAGATGGAGCACAAGCCCAGGCGGGCCTTTAGTCTGTCATGTCCTTGTTAACCCATCTGCTCTCTCCCTAGAAGGGGAAGAAGTGTGTGCGGACCCCAAAGCCACGCCAGAGCCTCCACTTTGAGTTTTCGGGCTGCACCAGCACCCGTTCCTACCGGCCCAAGTTCTGCGGCAGCTGCACCGACGGTCGCTGCTGCACCCCGTACGTCACCACCACCGTGGAGGTGGAGTTCCGCTGCCCCGAGGGGGATTTCTTCCAGCGGAAGATGATGTTCATCAAGATGTGCTCCTGCCACTACGACTGCCCCCGAGACAACGACATCTTCCTGGCCACGTACCACAGGAGGATGATTGGAGACCACGTCAAGACGGAGAGGCAGTAGCCCTCTCCGTGCCACATCCACAGGCCAAGATGTCAAGAGGGCTCTGCAGCGCTTTCGTGGCTGTGTCCCAGGACAATGCAGCCTCTTCCCCCTCTGTGAGGGGCTGTGCTCTTCAGAACGGCACCGTTTGCCACCACGGGTCCCAGTAGCCTTCCTAACGAGCCGAGGCGTGTGGGGGAACAGCCCCATCTGCCCCAGGCTCCTGCCCTTCACCCATGGTCACTGAAGGAACCAGAAACAGGCTTGAGCTGCAAACTTGATCCATGTTCCCGCTGACCAGATGGGAGAGTGGATCAAAGCCGCGTGGCTCCAGCCTGTCTCCAGCTGAGAGCACAGCGGGTACCATTCCCGGTGGCCACTGGCCTGCCAAAACCACGCGGCAAAGCCGGAGTATGAGACAGGGGAAGCCCAGGAGGCCTGAGCTAAAGCCGAGCTCTGCAGCCTGCTTTCCAGCGGCGTGGGGCTCTGCCGCGTGGTGATGCAAACCCTCTCGGTGAAGAAATCGGTCCTGGCCCCGTGCTGGGCTCCTGCTGAGCTTTTCAATTATTTTTGGCTAATTGGATCCAACAAGTTGACAAAAGCTCTTCCCCACCCTTGTGCCCACCTTTCACCCTCCCAGGCGCTTTCCCGTCAGCAGCTTCATTCCAGACCAGTTTGCTCCTAGAGAGACCGGATCATCTGCTGGGTGACCCGTTCTACGGGCAGCTCAAGGCTGGGCTCTTTTTCCGCCCCCGTTAAATTCCTTTCAGCCTTGTGTGCCGGCGAGGCTGACGGCGAAGACGAGGAATTGGCGAGTTGTGTTGCGTCGCTGCAGGAGACGGAGCGTGGCTCAGGACCTCCTGCCGAAGATCTGAGCCCAGGAAGGGGTTTCTTGATAGAAGAACGGATCCAGCCAGGCTGTAGCTTTGCCTCTGGCGCTGGCAGGGCAGTGTCCCCTGTTTCAGACCCGGGGAGCTCTTCCAGCGTGAAATGGGGGTGAGCCAGGCTGCCGCCCTGAAACGTGTCCCCCGTGGGTGCTGCTGGTGGCAGTTTTTAGTGCCGTGATGAGCATTTCCTATTGTCGCTGTCGGTAATCTCTTCAGAAATGGCTCCGGGGTGGGAGAGGGGCTGGACTCCACCGGGTCCCACATCCACGGTGGGG
>NW_009635586.1:757-1238 GCF_000690535.1 Cariama cristata | reverse complement strand
CGTTTTGGCTCCGGAGTCTTTGCTGATGGCTCATGAGCTGGAGGAACACACTTCGGCTTGGGGCTCCCCGGGGGGTTTAAGACACTGGTAAGAAAAACGCCCGTTATTTGTAAATGGGGCAGATCTCTGCTGGAGTTACCGAGGCAGCGGCCCAGGAAGCTGGGTGGTGCTGGGCTCTCCAGGGGTGAGATGCCCTTCTTGCCATGGCCCTGTCCAGAGTCGCTCTGCCGTTAACGACGCGCTGATTGCCAGCCCGCAGCTCCGGGAGAGGTCACCGGTGCAGGAACCGTCCCGTCGGCCCCCAGCCCGGCTGGCACGGCCAGCGGCAACGCAGCCCCCTGCACCTCGGCAGCTCCGTCCTGCCTCTGAAGTCGCAGCAGTTGCGTTGAGTCTCTGCTGATTTTTAGCAGAAACAGCCAGGCGAAGGGCCTGATCCGGCTCCTTAAATCTTCCCTGCCTTTCACCGCTGGAAATCACGATG
>NW_009635586.1:322-735 GCF_000690535.1 Cariama cristata | reverse complement strand
TCGAGGCTTTCCCCCCCCACGTCGCCCACCCCAAAGCAGAACGTGATGCCGGAGGAGAATCCCCGCCGTCGGTAAACGCTGCCCCGCAGCCCGTAACTGCTGAAACGCCCGCTCGGGGCCTGTGTCTGTCTCAGCCCCGCTTTCCTTGCGCTCTCAGCCTGCGGAAGCTCGTGAGCCTTCAGCCTCCTGTAATCGATTTGAACTGTAAATAATTTATCTGATGTCATTTCTTTTTTCTTTTTTTGTTTAAGGCCTTTGTACAGTTGTTGTATCCTTTTAGCAGGACCTTGCTCGGGGCCTTTTCTCCCCTTGCTCTCCAGGTCTTCCTCGAACTTTTCTCCTGCCGTTTACACGGCTTCTGAGTGTAAAACTACGCTGAGGTTGCACTTTACTCATCGCTAATAAATATCTCT
>NW_009635586.1:0-289 GCF_000690535.1 Cariama cristata | reverse complement strand
CTCCCTGCCGTTCCCTCCAGGCTTTCCCCAGTGCCACCAGCTTGCTGGGACCAGTGCTGGGACCCTCTGCAAAACCGACGGCTGGGCGAGGAGGGGAGGGGGGTCCTGGGGGGACCCTGTTCCCCCTCTCAAGTAGCGGTGGGGCTGGGGTCAGTGTCTCACGGGCACCTCTGCAGCCCACAAACCGCGGCTCCTGCTCTGGGGCAGGGGGGACAATGACAAGTGGCCCCCCCCACCCCCCCGTTCCACCTGCTTAAGGACCCAGAAGTCCTTAATACCCGGTTAAAAA
>NW_009635585.1:0-222 GCF_000690535.1 Cariama cristata | reverse complement strand
CCCGCATGGCCACCCAATTACCGATACAAGCCAGGATGAATAGCTCAAATGACAAAAAAAGGAAGAACCACTCCATGGAGAGGGACTGCACAGTCTGCTGTGGGAAAATCCACCCGAGGTCTGGGTCATGCTGCATGAAAGCAGGGCTCATAGCATCTGAAGGGATGTGAGATTTTCTCACTATCTGTATTTCTTTTTTATTCTATCTTATTAAAACAGCTA
>NW_009635584.1:450-1789 GCF_000690535.1 Cariama cristata | reverse complement strand
GATTTTGCTTTTCCCGCCGGCGACGGTCTCGGCACGGGGCGTCGTGGCCACGAAACAACCCCCCCGGTCACGCGTAGAGCACCAACCCACACCCAAAAATCCACCTCCTTTTGTTTCCTCTTTAGTTTTTTGCAGCGGGGATGGCACCAAAGGCGAGCGTACAGTCTTTTTTTATCAGATTATTATTATTTTTTTTTAATTATCGTTTAAAATGACCCGTGATATTGTAGGGTTGAAGCTCGGCTGCGGAATTTTTTCCTAGTCGCAACAGATGACATTTAATTCTTTGTCTACTGCGATAGTATTAGGGAAACAAATGTTTAATTTGGTGGCTTTTTTTTTCCACCCCCCCATTTTTTGGATTAGAAAAATGGAACAGACCCATTTTTCTGTCGCTGAGACCTTTCATGAGCGTTTAGGAGAAAGGAAAAAAAAAAATTCAATGTGAACCACGAGCGAATTCATCCCCTCCTCGTGCGTGACGGGCAGAGGCGCGAGAGGCTTCACCTGGCCCAGGCGATTTGCGGGTACCAAGTTATTGCGCTAAAAGGGGGAAAAAAAAAAAATCACAGCAGGGTGCGAACCGATTAATTTTACTACAACACTTGAAATATTTTGGGGTGTTTTGAGGTGAAGATCCCATTGCGAGAGGCTGGTGGTTTAGGTGAAAATCTCGGCGTTACACGAGGCCGGGGTTGTTGTTCTTTTTAATTTCTCCCCATCCCTCCGTTGCCATGAGACCCAGAAACTTAGAAGCCTAAATACGCCGAGTGAGTTTAACCCTGGTGCGATGGGAATTTTGAACGCAGATTAAAAATAACCAGAAACTTATCCTTAGAAGAAAAAGACATTTTTTTCTAGTGGGCTGATGCCGAAGCCTCAAATATTCTTGGCTGGGGTCGTCCCGGCGGGGAAGAGCTGCTCGGCTCGGCTCGATCCCGGTGCCTGGTGGGGTCCGTAAGGTGGGAAGGCATCGGCAAAGTGGGCGACCGTCACCGTCGTATCTCTTTTGGTGGCCTCGACCGCTGTCCCCGGGGATGGTGATGCTTCGAACCTGAAGCAGAGGGGGTTCCCCGTGAGCTTGGAGGGTCCCTCCGGCCCCGCCGGCAGACCCAGCCCGAGCCGCGAAGGGTGGGCAGCCACGCGCTCCCCTCCGCCTGCCAAACCCCCTTCCTCAGGAATGGGAAATACTTTCCTAAAACTTGCAAAAATGCACTAAGGCTCTTAGCTATTTGGCTAAGCTGCATCTACTTACTGCTTTTATTTATAACCTTTGGTTCATGCTGGAGGATTTATTTTTTTTTCCCCTTCCTTTTTTTCTCATTTTTACCGTAGGATG
>NW_009635584.1:0-419 GCF_000690535.1 Cariama cristata | reverse complement strand
GGATGAGGCAACGTGATGGGTTGGAAGTGGGGCTGGAAGGTGAGGATGGGTCTGGGCATCCCCGCTCTGCTCCCACCAGTGCCACTCGTTCGCTCTCCATCACTTAATTTCCACAGAATCGGATTTTCGCTCTGATTTCTGCGGTGTTATCAATGATTTATGGGACTAATGGGCAGGAGAAAAAGCTCTTTCTCTGGCCCAAGCGCCTTCCTCTATTAAACAAGCCAAGTAAATTCTGCACTGGGCATTTAAATTGATGTGTAGCCTGTGAATAGCTGTAGAGGAAAGCAGAGTTGATACACTGAAAAAATATGTAAAGGGAATATTAATATAATATTAAAATAAAAAATAATTCCATATGGGTGCTCCGAAGCGATACGGAGCAGCGGCCGGCAGCACGAGGGTCGCGGCTGGGTTGG
>NW_009635583.1:287-9904 GCF_000690535.1 Cariama cristata | reverse complement strand
CCCAAATGATTCTATGATTCTATGAATTTGAAATACCTCAAAACTTGATAAAGCTGAAAACTTTTTAAATGGTGATTAATGTTTCCTAATTAGCACAATAATGTCCATTTAAGATCTGTGCCCTTCTTTCTTTCACAAGATCAAAAATTTATTATCAAAATAAGTTATCAAATACAGTCTCTGGCAGGTTGCAATCGTGAGAGTATCATCAGTAGAGAAGAGCAGTTGACCGTCACACCCATGCACCCCTCCACCAGCCAAATGTGGTAAAGTTCCTACAAAATGTTTCAGTAAAATGAGAAGCTGAAGAAGCTCTTCAGTAGCAGCTCGCCAACCCCCCACTCCCCCACTGGCCAACAGATCATTTTAAAGCTTTCTGCAGCATACATCAAATCTTAATTTATTAGATGAAATTAACATCTAGAGGCACCCTCCTCTTACTTAAGTTTCCTTGAACTTCCTTCTACTTTTCTTATGTCCAGCCCAGTGTTTTGTCTTTAGCACAGACCAATACCTGCAAGTCTGAACATTTGGTTAATTATATGTTGCCATATAAAGTAAAGGACACACACACACAAAACACCCTGTGACAATTAGCACAATATTTGATTACTCAACTTCAGCAGCATCAATGCCAATTAGTATTGGCCATGGACCTCTAACTCAGTTTGGAATCCATCCGCAGACCTTGACCCAATTAGGACTTTATGCACAACAAATATGAAATCCCACTGTTGCACATTTATTTTCTGCCTTAGCATCACGAGTTCTACTCAATTCAAATATTGAAGTAGCTAGGGAAAAAAGGGTAAAATTACAAACAAAGTTAATGTACAAACATTATTATGGAATATATTAGAGCATCTCCAACCATTTTTCTAAAAATTCCAGAGTTTAAGTTTGGGCTAACATGGCAAGTTAAAAACTAGATATAAAATGCTAACATTTTAATTTCAATTAAAAAGGGAAATTAGTGCAGTAGTTTTACTTTGGCCATGTAAACTGTAAAAATTAACTGCTAAAAGCCATAGTAGACCTGTAGCTAACTGAAAGGATTTAACCTACAGAGAGGAAAAAAGCAAAGCATGCACTGTCTCAAAGAGTTTAGTGCAGTGATACCCAGAACACAAGACAGTGTGAGTAACACAGCGGCCATTTGAATGATTTAAACACCCAGGTGCCTCAAAAACATTTTTCTATGGCTGAAGTGACTGTAACAATCCAACCAAGTTTCAAATCTGTAAGTACAAAGTATGATTGCATACATATTTTCACCATTGATACAGAAAAGGTATACATTCTGTGATGGTAGCAGTTATTCTCATTAGGACTGCTATACATCTTAAAGGACTACAATGCACATTCCAAGTCCACTCAACATCTGCACAAGCAAAAGGGCGTTTCAGTTATTTCTGCAACTGGTCCTTTGGAGACTCAAGTAACAAGCTGTGCCTATACTGTTCACATTCCAGCAGTCAGCTGGATAGACTGGGCAAATATTCAGGGCAAATTATTTTAAAATTTTTATTTGCTGTCTTAAGTTCTAACACTGATTATGGTGAAGAGAAAGAAAATCTTGCTCTTCTTCCCTAAACAAAGAAAAAGAAAGCTAGGAAGTTCTCTTATTTCACAGACAAACAGAGGCTACTCAAACTCACCTGGTGTTTACAGTAACCTGGGTGAAGGCAAAGTTGAAGAGTCACAGCATATGAAACAAGCCTTGGCAGGTGCACAGATCTAAGCAAACAGAAAAGGCAGTAGCCTGCTACTAGCCGTCCTCCTCACTGAAGACTCATTAAATACACGTGACAATTATGATTTAAATGAAGGGTTGCTGTCACAGAATGTCTATGACTCTAAACAGAACAGAAATACAGCTTATGAACGCTTAGCTTAAATTAGTTCAGTATTTTAGGTATTTCTTTGCTACTTTCATTCACCTTAGCCTCCAGCTCAGGATTCCCATCTCTATTTGTATTCCCATAGGTAACATTTAACTGTTTAAGAGATTTTCAAAAAGCTCTTGCTACTCTGACATGGCAAGATTTGCATTGCAATCTGCTGCAGTTCTTTAACATGAATTAAGCTATTAGAATGGCTCACATGAAGTCTGACAAAAACAGCACCTCATTCTGTGATCTTCCCAAGAAATTACCACAAACGGTTTAATAACCTTCATAAAGACATTATTATTTGAAATTATTGCACAGATGTAACATTGAAGAGACACCATCAGGTATCACGGTTTGTCAGTTACATAATTATCAAATAGAATGGAAACACAATTAACAATCTAGAAGCACCTTTGGAAGCTCAGCAATTTTGTCTAAGGCCTGTTCTACGCTAAGAGCAAGAAACAAGCAGCTTAAAAAAAAAAAAAAATCCACACACATAAGGAACTAGTCATTTTTTCATTCCACATCTAAACCCCCCTCTCCTCCGTGTCCATATTTAGTTCACATCTCTATGCTGTTCTGGCTCAACCAAACATCTTTAAAAAAAGTGCAACGGAAAGCTCTCCACTGTTACGCACAGAGAATTATGAGCTTTTGCTAGGATAAATCCTTCATCACCATGCCTTGCTTTTCTATGTAAAAGGGCACATTATTATTACTTAACAAACTCCTCAATCACTTCTTGTGTAATTTCACTACAGTAAATGGACTTTAACCAATCATCTGTTTGTCCCACTGCTGTTATTAAAATACTAAGAGTTTAAAAATATATTAATGCCCCTTTTACTCTTGTACTATCACTGTTGTACAAAGAAAGACTTGCACTATCAAGACTGGGTTCTAAGTACAAACACACTTTAGTTTCACCTACTTCAGTTTTATGTATTTTACCAAAGCAACATGACTACAACCGAAGCCTGGAAATTCACACTCTAACCTTAATTCTGCAGAAGTCAATATAAATCTTAGCATTGACTTCAACCATGCCAGAAGCATGAAGAATTTTCATCTGCAAAATTTGCATGGCAGGTATCCACACTTATCAAGTGATTTGACATCTTTTGTTAAGTTACGTGCGTATACTAAAGACCAGTACAACAACCACTCTAAGTAGGGAGCTTTTTTTGACTACTATTTTTAACTGCATGTGTGTTTCCAACCATAAAGCATGAGGGACAACAGTCATATGCAGAAGCATCAAATATTTTTCAAAAAAGTGTACCCCCAACCTGGAGTAACAAAGAGATATCAAAACTCAAAGTTGAACATTTAGATGTTTCTTCTTTGCCCTACTCTGATAGCATGCACTAGGCTGCTTGATAAATTGCTCACTCCACTCCTTCCATAACTAAGTTTACAGAAAAGCCTTCTACTTTCTAAAACGTCTAGGCTAAAAGGTTATTGACCGTCCTATGTTCAGCCATCATGATGTTGCTACCACATTGTCTAAAGCAGATGGTAGAATTACCAATGTAGCTTACACATAGGGCGCACTGGTTATAAGATATCAGATGTTCACAAAGTTCATGTTTAAAAAAATTTTAAAAAAATTTCTAGCCAGTTTATTTTCACATGCAGGAAATATCATATTTAAATTTACAGAGACAAGCTAACTTAAGCTATTTCTAAACTAAAATCTGCTACACTTATGCCCACGTGTCTCCAAAATCTTATACTTAGGATCTTTAGGAAAGTTGCTTGAGTAACTACTATGAGCTGCTTCAGAATTTTTTCTAAATCAAGTTTTCTACCTTGTGGTCCTATTCCAAACCAGAACAGAGGCAGGCATGCAGAGAGGCTGCTCTCCAACCTCTCCTAAAGCTCAAGATATTCTCAAATCTAAAGGAGACAGAAAGGACAAAGCAGAAAATAAGATGAGGAGATGGAAAGAAGAAACAGACACCAGAACTCTTAGAAATAACCAACCTATTGGAATAAAAAGAAAATAAGTTAAGTCAGGAAGGAAAAAAAAACAAGCAAATTTTACACATATTTCACCTCATTATCTCTCAACCAAGTATCGTCTCAGCTGAATGGCCATGAAAAATAAGATCATTCTTTTGAACTTTCTCACTGTCTTTCCAGATAGACGTAGAATAATTCCCCCAGCCCAAATGGGCCAAGGCGGAGTAGAAGAGGGGACAAAGGCCCTAAATACAATTACATTTTAAAATTCATAAACTACTAAACATAGGGAACAGAAAAAAAATCCCAGCAGGATCAACATTGCCCCGTATGAATCAGCAAACTACAATCATGCTGCCTGCACAAACGTCCATGTCATACATTTCATTTAAATATAATGTGGAGGAACAGTAATGTATAAAAATGTAAAGAACTCATGAACCATGCGTAACGCAGACACCCAGACACCAATACACCAGACCTAACCAGTTCAGTTTTCTGCAGAACCACAGTAAGCAAAATAAAAATATAGTAAGATAGCTAAATTACGGAGATTACACACAAGAACATCGACTTAGCATTTCTGGACTGCAAAATTCACTGTTAGTCAAACACCTCTATAACTTACACAACATAAAATGAAATGTGGGTAACTACTCTGGCCTGTAGAAAAAACATGGAGAATATGCAGAAAGAGGGAATTCTTTTTTGTGTTTTAACAGGTCTGAACTGCTCCAACCACCTCCATCAGATCCCGTGCTGAACAGTATTACACAACCAGGGAACTTGGCATTTTCCAAGTAATGATATTCAGTACAGAGAGAAAAAGAAATAAACAAACAAATAAATAAATAGTTTACCACTTGCAATAGTTATTCAGCCGACTTTTTTTTTTTCCACTTCCCTAGTGGGACTGCCTTCCAAATGTCTCTGGTTCTCTATTTTCACACAAAACGAAGTTACTAAATTTGAACCATAAAATCCATTATTGGTCTACAGAATCATCATACCAGGAGGTCAAGGTGGCAGACCTGACATAGGCAGTGGGCAGCTAGCTGGAGCAAGCTGGACTGCCTGCAGAAGAACAGAAAACAATCAAGGAAAGACCGAAAAGGTGACTTGCGAAAGATAGTTCTGTCTTTCACAATTCATGTGAATTGTGATCACTAATAAAATACCTATTGAAGTAGATAACCATAACTGATTTTTATTCCCATGAACATTTCCAAATAGAATCCATAGTATGAGGAACACAGGATTTCAGAGGAAAAGGATATCTCATGGTGACAGTGATGCTGCTGTAGAGTTCAGCCTAATCCTTCATCAGGGTACATGAGATCTGAATTACTCTACAGTGGCATTAAATTAAAAGATGCAGACTAGTTTAAAAGTAGCTACATGGTTTATTAGACAAATATGTCCTATGACCACATAATTCATTATTCTTAAAATGCTATAAACGAACATAAATGTCACACAATAAATATCTGTAGCACACCACTTCTACCTTCTTTGGCTCTAAGGACAGCAGAATATAAAAATGCCTGTGCCCAAATTCATTATATTTGACAGAAAAATTTAACACTAACAGAAGAATGACTAACGGCCACACAGCAATTTTCTTTACAATACAAAACTTTTACTACTATTGATAATCTGCAGCATGTGTTAGAACAGTTTGCAAACCGTATATTATTTTACCCAGCCCTTGATCAAAGTTTCTATGTTCTCTTCTCTGTGGTATCACTGGCAATAGAGAATTTCGTTTTACAGTAGTGTCTTACTAGATAACTACATTTTATTTCACCAGAAGTTCCTCTCTACCTCTTGACCCTATATTTCAAGTTTAGAAACTGAAGTCAGAATTCTATGCAAAAAAGGAGACCAATTGAGTCACTCTATAAATCTGTCCTGTGACTAAAGCTAAAAAAAAAAATACATTTTTAATCATTTGCCTTGTTATTAGAAGCATGATTTATCCAAGCAAAGGTGCAGAAAGAAAAATTCAACCAGCTTGCTATTTTATCTACAGTTAGTTATACAAGCATAAACTCAGAACACTTTTTTAGCCTCAAAAAAAACCTTTGCACCTATCTGGACACATTTGAAATATAAGAAATTCCACTTAAACATAAGAAAAAACTTCTTTATCATGAGGGTGTTTAAACAGTGGAACAAGTTACACAGAGAGGTCTAGAGGCTTTGTCTTTGGATATATTCAAAATCCAACTGGACCACGTCCTGAGGAACCTGCCTTAGTTGGCCCTGCTTTGAACAAAGGGTTAAACTACACAATCACCAGAGGTCCCTTTCAACCTCAACCATCCTGCAATTCCATTTTATAAGAATCTCTACTTCTGCCAAACAAGAAGACAAAAGAAAGGTTCAGGAAAAAACAACAGATCACTCAGATAATACCTGACACCTGCAAATCTTTCTTAAAGCATCATCTCTATTTTATAGTTACCTTTACAGCCTATATGAAATGTCTGAACAATTTACACAACTCAGAAGTTAATGCTTCCTTGAACATAACTCTGCATGAAATTTTATCCACTACAACCAAATAACTGCAGAGGAAACACTGTGGAAAACAGCATTAAGTATGTCAAGAATTACTTCTCACAACTATTCTATCTGGAAATGAAAATAACTGACTGAAGTAGCAAGTCAAACTGTACTATTGATGACTGTCTCTACTCAGATCAATTTCCCTGAAAAGAGTCACAGGACTACTTCTTAAATAGTCATTCCTATGGCACAGATGTCCTTCATAACGAGCCAGCTGGGGAAGCCTCCAGCTTCACTTCCTGATACTAGTCCCTATCTTAATATAAGGGAACAAGCATAAAGAAAATTAATGGAATGCAAAATTATTTTCCTGCCCAGACAAGTGTTTGAGTGAACACATTACCCTGATCTTTAAAGATTCTAAACTGGTATCAAACTTCTTGGTAAAGAGCCAAAGAGTTCTGCCCCTCCTTATACATAAAACAGGGAGTATCACATGAAGTTCTCAGGTAACAGATTCAAAACAGAACAGAGGAACAAATTATTCACACAACACATGAAGTATGGTGCTTATTGCCAGAAAACATGGTATATGCAAAAACCATCCGTGAGCTCAAAAGTTATTAAAAATTAAGTATATCCATGGAATAAAGATCCATACAAATCATTATTCCCACTGAGAGACTGGGAGAGTTGACCTAAGGAGTAGCCCTATATGCTTGCCTAGAAAAGAGCGTAAGAACAAAGCACCTGCTGTCAAAAACTGCTTAGCTGCAGGAGACAAGCAGGACTTGAAAAAATGGTTCTGTCACACACTAGGATCCCAGAGCTTTAGGCTTCAGGAGAAACCAGCAGATTAGCACAGTATAGCTGTTCCTGGGAAGGATGGTCTTTGGATTGGGAAAAAAAAAAAAAAAAAAGAAACTAAGACTATTGCTCCAGCACATCGCTTCTCCAAAAGAGATGTGAAGCAGTGGTTTGAGAATGTGACACTATCCACAAAACATTTAGCTCTCTAATGCCAAGAAGATAATTTGCTTCCCCACCTTTCATAGCCTTTTTTTAAAAACATTGAAAGAAAACAAGGTGGACTAAAGAAAGATCTCTTCCATCATGATTGTAATTAAAGCAGGATTTTATTCAAATGACAAAAGGCTTCCAATGAGTTACAAATGACTACTAATACAAAGCCAGAGAAAGTAACATGTGAGTCCAGGAAAAAAAGGATGCAGTATTTAAGTAGTCCAAATATGTATTAAGATATCGAGGGGGGAAAAAAACACAAACAAACAAACCCCAAAACATCTCCACAACCCTTTTTCGTCATCTCAAAATTGAAAATACTTCAAGTCATTGTCAGTCACACAGCTCCCTACTCCAGAAAACAATCATGAAGAGCACACCACTAAACACAGTTCAGTGCTAGAGAGAATATTATATGCACATGCAGAGAAGAGCAGTATCGATAATATATTGCACAATCTGTTAATCCAGAACACATATCAACACAAATTTCTGCAAACATGGGCTTTTGAAAGCTATTCAAGAAAACCCTGCCACCTTCCTCTAATCTAGCAACATAAGCAGGAATCCCAGCAAATCTTAACTAGCATGGCTGGATACATGCTAATGTAACGGTATCCTAGAACACTTAATCTTTTCAACAATTATCACCACCATGAATAGTACAAAAAAAAGCATCTGAATAAACCACAGAAAGTATTAGATTATTTGTACATGGAGTGTCAATGACCTTCCCTTCCTAAAGGACACCCAGCATTTTTTACACAAGATAAAAATTTATTTTCTTTATGTTAGTTCCTTGTACATACTCTTAATTTCTTCAGGCTGATGCTGTAATTATGATGAAGTTTCCTTCTTAAAACCAGTTTATAGCAAGACTGTAAGCTCACTTGAAATTATGCAGACTCACTTATTTGGTGAAGATACAGCTTCAAAATCTTCCTATATTCCCAAAACACCACATCCCTCATATCTGCAGTCTTATTTTTAAAAGAGTATGGTCCATGCTGAAAGAAAAGGAAATTTAGGAAGTAAAATGTTAAACAACCTCCTGGTAGAGCAAATCTCTCAACTCCACACAGTTTTTCCTGTCAAGAGTTTTTACATACACTTGGGTGAAGGAAAACAGCTACCCAAAACCTTATTAAACCTTGAAAGTAATAGTGTATTTGAAGACAAATCTTGCCAAGTGTACTCCTCTGCTACAATTCTGTTCGACTGCAATAGGTCACGCAAAGTCAATATTCTGTGATCAGAACTGAACATTCATGTTGGCAGGCTCAGTGATACCAGTAAAGTACAGCTTCATGCATAAATAACCAAGTCATGCTTCCAAGCACTATGAAGAAAACAAAACAAAATAAACAAAAAAAAACCATAAATAAAACCAGGGCTTTGTATTTTTCCTTCAAAAAATAAAACCAAGGTGTCTGGTATCTAACACATCTATGGGTCACTGAAAAAATTTTTCTGAGGAAAATATCAACGCTTCTCAGCAATGCCGGACATTGAACAAACACCCATTAACTTTCACCCACAATAGGAAGCAAGAAATACTTTGCAGGTGTCTGACAGAACTTCATTCTCTATAGGACAGAGATTGAGGCACCTCACAAATAAAGAGCCCTCCTGCAATTCCACCCCAAATACATTACAGAAAAACAAATGTGTGTCCTCTCACCCTGACACTGCATCTGCAGAGAAGAGACTGCTCTGATTCTTGCAGACTTTATCTCACAGTGAAAAACATTCAGTGATGAAACCAGACAGAGGCAGTCTGGATTAAACAGATGGCACTCTATTTAGAACAGTTTCACTGTTAATAACATGATAATGGCATTCCTCCTGGAACTCTTCTCATGTGCTCCCAATAGCCCTATAAAAAAAAACCCTGAAATCCAGAAGCAGCTTTACATCAGGATATTAAAAAAAAAAAGAGCACTACAGCCTATTCTAAAATTCTGCCAGCATCATGCTATAAAAGTGTTTATTCTCATTCTTACAAAAGCATCAGAAATTAATATAACAGAATTTGTATTCTGCTATAAAGAAACAGCATTATTGTATTCTCTACAATTGAGGAATATTTTAAGCCTTTATAAGTCACTGACTGAGTAGTTAACTTTTACCAGTTTCTTTTTGGATGAAGGGGGCTATGTACTCAGCCTTCAGGAACATAAAAAATAATGTAAGTATTCAGATACTAATGCAATCGACACTTCA
>NW_009635583.1:0-254 GCF_000690535.1 Cariama cristata | reverse complement strand
GATGGGTACTCAATGGAACCCAGCAGCCACCTCACTCAAAAAGCAGCTGTCAGGAAAATTCTTAACTTTCACTTGCCTTTCAGTGCAGTTCCAGGATTTCAGGATGTCTCCCCACTTCTCCTACGGAAACAAATAGCGATGTCCTTTTAAGATCTATCCACTGAAAACCAAAAGTCTGCTCCTGGTGCCAGTCGGGCTTGGGAGCACCTCCGATTTCCCTCACAACTTCTTCCCCTGACGAGGTGAAGCCCCAG
>NW_009635582.1:0-1160 GCF_000690535.1 Cariama cristata | reverse complement strand
CGCAGGCCGGGAGCCGCCGGGGCAGCCCCGCCCCGGGCCCTGCTCACACCGCCAACGCCAAACAGGAGCTTCCAAAGGGAAGGACGACGCGCAATGAAGGAAGCAACGTACGCCTCGAGGCTAGAACAGAAAAAACAGGGGAAAAAAAAAAAAAACCAGGCGTACTTAGCCTGTGCAACTTCACTTTCTGTCCTGGTTTTCGGCGCTAAAAAGCCTCAGTTGGTTAAAGAAAACGGTAACAATGGTGTTTTCTTCCTGGAGGAAGCTCCTGAATCAAGGCTGTAACGCCCCAAAATTTTAAGGAGCCCTCAGACCAACCTACCTTTCCAGCCAAGCCACAGCTGTGACACAGCCCGGTACCCGTGCGATCACGTAAAGTTACGTTTCCTAAACTAACAGCGATACCTACAGCATCACCTGTGCCGCTATAAACCGGTAACGGTTAGTTTATATCAGTATGGCGGCACCCTCACGACAGGAGAAGAACCTGCTACGTACCGCTGAGGACTACGACGCTTTTTTTAATACGCCATCGGTTCGCAACGGTCAGAGAACACAGGGAAGAGCTTGTGGATCTGGAAACCGAAGAGGTCAGGCACTTGGGAAAACAAGATTGTTTAAGGAAAGGAGGACAACGGCATTAGGTCTTCCCATTCTCAGTGCGACATCCTACAAACGTGCCATAGGGAAGCGAGTAGTTTTCGGTCATCTCCTCTGAACTACAGTCTCAACACGATCGTCCTCCAAACGCTGACAAACTGCCAGATAAGAGGAAGAATAAGATATTTGTCCTGATCCTACTTTGCACTTTTCTCCTTCCAAGAAAGGTGCTCCCTGTTACAGTTCCATCGACGCTAGCGCAGATCTGTTACAACTGAAGCAATATTTTAGCTAGATTTTTCTATTTAAACCAGAAAACACAGCGCAAAATACAAAAGGTGCGTGAAAACGGGGCGAGAAAGCAGAGTCCCGAGACCCTGCAAAAATCTTAATCTACCTTTTGGAACGAGCCCGATTGGCATTCTCCCCCAGCAACCCCGCCACGGCACCAACAAAACGTCCCGTTTTCCGCGTGGACCTCCGCAGCAGTTCGCGGT
Source organism: Cariama cristata (assembly GCF_000690535.1). Lineage (NCBI taxonomy): Eukaryota > Metazoa > Chordata > Aves > Cariamiformes > Cariamidae > Cariama > Cariama cristata. The sequence goes on along the minus strand of NW_009635582.1, from coordinate 63 downwards.
GACGGCGGGTTTTACGGGTCACAGGAGCGTAGGGACTGTGTCTCCCACGCACAACCAAGTGTT
>NW_009635581.1:838-1287 GCF_000690535.1 Cariama cristata | reverse complement strand
GTCACGTCCCCGTGAGTCAGGGACGTGATGTCATGGTACCCACAAGTCACCCCTGCGAGATGGGGAGGTGCAGGCGAACTGCCCGCGAGTCACTCCTGCCAAGACCCAGACACGCAGGGACACTGCCCACGGGTCACCCCTGCTAGCTGGGGACACGCAGGGCCGCTGCCCTTGTTGGACGGGGACACAGGCACCCTGCCCACAAGCCACCCTTGCTCGATGGGGATGTGGTGTCACGGTACCTGTGAGTCACCTCTCCAGGATGGGGACACACTGTCACGGTATACCCACGAGTCACCCTTGCTAGTTGGGGACACGCAGGCACGCTGCCCACGGGTCACTCCTACCAGACGGGGACACGCAGGGACATTGCCCACAGGTCCTTCCTCCTGGATGGTGACATGCCGGCACAGTACCCACGAGCCATCCCAACCATATGGGGGGGCACG
>NW_009635581.1:462-762 GCF_000690535.1 Cariama cristata | reverse complement strand
AGCACGGTCCCCACAAACCACTCCCAGCAGTTGGGGACATGCCACCACAGTCCGCACTGGTCGCCCTCGGCTGATGGGGACACACCAGTCCCATCCCTCACCCTCCCACCCCAAAAAGTCTCTGTGGGGTGGATCCCACCAGCAGAAGGGGTACGAGATGTCCCCAGCCCCGGGGAGGGGACGGTGGCAGAGGGGACACAGACGCACTCTCGGACGCGGACGGTGCGGGGATGCTCGGTGCCGCAGCCCTGGTCGATGGAGACGGAGAAGCCGCGTTTGCCGTCGGAGCAGGCGGGGATG
>NW_009635581.1:0-206 GCF_000690535.1 Cariama cristata | reverse complement strand
AAGCACTCGGGGTGGTACTTCTGCTCCCCGGCCACCTGCGGGCAGATGCCATCAGCCCTGGGGACCCAGGTGTCTGGGTGCTGGGGCGCGGATGGTGCTGGAAGCACCCATGGGTGCACCAGGGCCAAGGGAAGGGCAGGTTGAGCCAGGGAGCGGTGGGGACAGCTGTGCCACCAGGCTGGGGATGGCTGCAGGGACATCTCCCC
>NW_009635580.1:0-1585 GCF_000690535.1 Cariama cristata | reverse complement strand
TCAGGGATGCTCCGGGATCAGGGATGCTCTGGGCTGCCGGGTGGGGCTGCTCACCCCGAGTGAGCTGAAGCACGAGTGGGCAGCTGGGCTGAACCTCCCCATTCTGGAGCAAGAGGAAAAACGGCGGAGGGATGGGAATGGTGGAGGCCAGGGGTGCAGCAGTACCACCCTGGTAGCAGGGGGGCTTGGGGCTTCTGATGAGGCTGGTGTTGATGCTAACGAGGGCATCCAAGATGGATCGTGTAGTGTTCATCACCAAGGCCATGGTGGGCTTGGAAAGGAGCACGCAAAGGAGAACCACAACCCCTGGAAGGACCCAAGGGGGACCACAGCTGCACCAGGGATGGGACTGAGGACGCGGGAAGGTCTCATCGCTCTTGGACTCGCGTGAAGCGTCGCTGGGCATGCTGAGCACAATCCAGCAAGGCAAAGCTTTTGCAAAGGCTATTTTACTTTCCGTTTAATTGATTACCTGGGTAGTGACGATGGCCTGACGTGATGGAGATGGGCCTTCCCCTTGCTCCTGGCTCCAGCCCAGGCTCCCAGTAGGGGCGAGGCGTGAGCAGAGATGCCCAAGCAGCAGCACGGACCACGTCCAAGAGGCCAGGGCAGCAGGGCACGACCAGCCTGGGGGAGACAAAGCAAAGGGGGGATTTAATTACACCTTTGACAACTTAAAAGGGGAGCGAGAGGTGGCAGCTTCTCAGCGGCAGCCCTTGCGAGGCCATTCCTGCGCTCCCTTTCCCGGCAGGAGCCGGCTGGCAGGGGGTGGCAGCAGCAGGCTGCTTTCCCCAGCCGTTTTCTTCCGCTGGCAAATGTTTGCTGCACGTTTGCGTCGCATCAGAGAGATGGGAAGAGGCGACGCAGCTGAGGCTACTGGGCAGGCATCCTGCAGCCCATTCCCCCCGACCGGTGCGCTCTGCCTGGCATTCAGCACCTGAGGGTGCCCGTGCCGTAGGCAGTGCCAGCCAGAGGGCTTGGCCTGGCCAAGGTGTCCTTCTGTCCTGGCTCTGGGGACACACGGACACAGCTCAGAGCTGGCTCTCCATGAAGCACTCTGCCAGTGTCCCTTCTTGCCTCCTGCCAGGTGGCATCCCTGCTCCCTGGGCTGCCCGGGCATCCCTCGCTGCCCACCCAGGACATGGGGCCCTGGATCTGGGAGCTGCAGGGATGGGATGTGGGAGATGGAGCATGTCTCAGAGCAGGAGGGATGGCCCGGAGTCGGTGGGCAAGTGCGAGTTTTTAGGGGTCTCTGAGAGGGGCTGGGAAGGTGAGGGGGACCCAGGAACCCCCAGGGTCCTCCCAGGCTGGTGCTCAGGCAGGGATGGGTGGTCTGGGCTGGCAACCGAAGGGGCTACGCTGGCAGGGGGAATTGGGTGGGGTGGAGAGACTGGGAATCTGGTGGGTGCAGGATGCCTGAGCCAGGGTGAGGGGACTCGGGCAGAGCAGGGGCAACAGGGGAGGGCACAGGGGACCAGGGTGATGCAGGGGGCACTGGACAGGTGCCAGGGGACTGGCACAGGGTAAGGGGGCACTGGGGCAGGGGCAAGGGGGCTGCTGTGGGGCAAGGGACACCCGGGCAGGT
>NW_009635579.1:0-11816 GCF_000690535.1 Cariama cristata | reverse complement strand
ATATATAAAAAAAATTCCAGTGATTTGTTTCAGAGTTTTGAAAATATTCATTATTTAGTCTCTATCTCAAATATTCATTCATCTAAACCTAGGATTTCCTTTAATGATAATGTAGTGCTATTTAAAAGATGAACAGGTTCATCATAGTAGCAATTAGTTAATGTTCCCATTCCTGTTCTCAGTAAAAACTAGGTGCAATTATGACTACATAGTATCTGTGAACTCCAGTTACTTATGGTGAAACAAATAACGGGCTATTTTCTAAGTGTTCATCATTGCTGGGCATTTTTTGCAGGCCATTTAAGTTGTTATAAACAATTCTTTTTGCCTGATAGATGTTACAAACACAAACTATTCTGTAACTACCGCGGCAGACTGAATACATTCTATTCTGAATCAGAAAAAGAAAAGAAGATTTCAGGATGCTTTAATGCACTCTGAATACTTCAGCCCGACCAGAACATGCCTTCAACATGAGGTGTACCCAACAGGAAGTACATCTTCAATTTATTTACTGTTGGTCATAGTTTGTGTTTTGTGGAAAACCTCATTTAAAAAACAAACAAACAAACAAACAAAAGAGAAAGAGAAAGCAAGATCAAATTAGAAACTTATCTACAGTCAGGAAACCTGTGGATGAGCTAGGAACTAAGCCATTGTTTCAGGGAGCCTTTTTGAGACTCAGTCACAAAACAATCCATCCCTAAGTGATAAGTCTCATGTGATGGATAGGGTAAAGATGGAGAACACCTGTACGCTGCAGACACTTCAGTCCCTCTTGACTGACACTCTCACCTAGTCTTTGAATTGATGTTAAGAACACAGGCTGTATAGATCCCTCAGGAATGCAGCAAATGAGGACTCTTTCATGGAGGAGCAGGTGTCAATAGTGACAATCATTTCAGTGCAATTGCACTAGCTGTACCATGTTTTTATGGTGAAACAGAATTTTATCATTGACCGTATCAAATACATAGGAAAATCCAGCTGGGTTAATGTTAATGCAGTGCAACACATACACCCAGTGATGCAAAAACCACTAAATCCAACAAAGAGAAATATCAGGTTATTAGTCCTGTGTAGGCTACAGGATTTTCACCATTCCAAAGAGCCATCTTGGTCAGCACAATTTCAAGGAAAAACGTTGTTCTTTGCTCTAAAAGATACTTTGCTCTTACTGAAATAGCAAAATTCAGGGGGCTAAAGAGATAATTCACACTCTGGAACAGTTTTAGTAGATGCTAGGAGAGAACTATTAATTTTCTTATTGCAAGACCAGGTTAACAGCTTCCAATTATGTCTTGCTGTTGTTACTTGTGTCCACTCAGTTTTCCACATATGGCAATCTTCCTGTTTGTTCCTGTCACAAGTGAGAAGCCATACAGATTCATGGGACTAAATATTTTGAGTCAATCACATTAAAAGCTGTCATTAACCAACAATCATGTGAATTCCACTGACATTCTGCACCACAGCTTTTGGACAAAATGGATTGATCTACAAGTAACATCTGGAATTTAGACAGGGCCAATGACGTTCTCATCTGATCACTGCCTTCCCTTGCATATATATAGGAAGGACGAGGAAATGTTCCAATTTAATGTTTGACCTGCATTTAAAAAGATCTTCATCCAACTGAAAAAAAAAAATTGGGTTCTAGGTTTAACTAGCTGGATATTATAGGTCAAAAATTAACATGGGAAACACAAGCTCGTTCTCACAGATGATATAACTGAATAAGGCCACTTAATTTTGGAAACAGAAACAAAAGTCAAAAAACCATATAGATGCTCTTGAAAGTACTGTGCTTTAAAAGACTACCTTTTCCCTTTGAAACTAAACCAGGAAAGGATAACTCCCCCTAACTGTGTACATTAAAGTCTAGATATTAGATTGTTAAATAGACATTCCAATAAAGACCTGAGGTGTACTTGGGCTCAAGTTAATATCTGCTTAGGATTCTATGTTACTGTATAATTGGGTACCTTAACCATTAAACATGTGGATAATAAAATTTTCCCTAATATTATCAAATGTTGACAGATTTTGAACTAAAAAATTCATATTAAAACATTCCACTATGAATGTCAAGTAATCTTACCTGTGTATGTTATCTTGACCAGAAGGGACTACACCCAGGTTTGCTGCCTTCACTACCCTCTCAATTATTGTAAGTCTAGTAGAGTTCTGTGGAGCGACAGGTATTGTAGTAGATGTCTCATTCATTCCTGTCAGCATCCCTGAAACATTAAGTATTTAATTATGAATATTTTAAGATTTGTTCACTTATTAAGACATGAAACCAAAATAAGAGACTTCTAAACAAAAAAAATATTTGCATTAAAAGTTAAATCATTCATTGAGGAAACAATTTTATAAGAAATTACATAATTACATTAGTTTAATGTATTAGTTGCAATGCCCTATTATTAGAAACAAATTACTAATAACTGAATAATGATATGTGTGATACTAATGCAACTGTGAAACCAGAGTTGGTTCTTTTTCACAAAAAGCATAACTTTAAAGAAGAATGTAAACACAGAAACGAAATATTAAATAAGACTGATTTGGAAAAGTCCAGCTTAAATAAGACTATCTACAAAGACACCTTCTAATCTTTCAGTCATAAAACCACTGCATTTAATTATAATTTCATATCTAATTGCTAAAAATAATCTTGAAATTCAGATAGTAGTCATTGGTTCAATTTAGTCCATGAAGATAAAGTCATCACATTAGAAACTGGGAAATTCAGTTAGTATCCATCTCTCTAAAATGTCATGATAAACTATTTGATTAAGATAATTGAATATCACTACAAAATGGAACAGAAATGTCGAGATTATATCCAAACAGATGACCAAAAAAGTAAAGAAGGAAATGTTTTTCAAGGACATTTCAACAAAATCCCCCAATTTTCGCTTCTATCAACATCCATTGTTTAGAAGAATGATTTGTTGGATGCTTGCGTTGATTAAAACCCAACAGTAACTACAACTTAACATTGCATGTATATTTTTACACTATGTTCAGAAGCTGGTGACACAGACAAACAATGGAGCACAGTACTTCAGGCAGAAATATGAAGTATCTGAAATCTATAACATTAACAATGAAAACAATGCAAAAGTCTCAAAAGGCTAATATTTCAGGGCTGCACATACAGTTCCAACCCAGAGCAAATGGCACTAAGATGCTTAATAGAGCAATTAAAAAAATAAATCCAACATTTTAATGCCCTAGAATGTGCATTAGCTGCTGTCGCAAAATAAGAAATATCAAAGTAAATATAGAACAACTCATAAGTAAATAACGGGATATTTTTGAACATGATCTGCTCTTGAAGAGAACAAAAACAAGCATACAACTTATATAAAGATCAGCTTTATCTTGGGAACAGAATGTTCTGTTTCAAATTGTTTAACTTCACTATTAGGCAAAAGCCTCAAAAACTACATACGCAGACTAAAACTGCTTTTAAGCAGAGCACAGGGACTGACATAACACTGCTGAGAGATGTGTGTACTCGTTTAGGATTTAAACCTTCTCCATTAAGCTCTATTGAAGAGCAAATGCTGAATAAATGAATGCAACTATGTTTATGTTAAAAGCCTGTTTCCCGCAGCATGTAATTAAAGGAAATGTTGTACAAAGCCAGTACTTTTGTCAAGCTCCTGTAAATGGAAAGATGGATAGCACTCAGAGAAGTGAATGCATTGCTTCATATTTAACCTTAACACTCTTGTCATTAATGGTTTGTCTAACTTGTTCTATAAAAGACAAGGTACTGCTCCATTGAAGTAAAATTAAAAAAATCAACTAAACCATGCTTTTCAGAACAGAAGATTCATTATTGTCGACTAATGTATTGGCATAAAGCAAAGTAACATCCTATCAAGTAAGGCACACATTCAATCTGCCTTTTCACCCCCCTTTATTTTTAACTCATGCTGTTTTATTGTTATAGGCAATTTGTACCACTCAGCATGACAGTGTAAACTGAATCAAGATTAATTTACATGCAAAAGAACACTTAGGAGAGCAGCATGGTAAGCAAATGTATTGTCTCGATTGCTGAGGTGGAAAAGAACCTGGAAAGAAAAAAGGGTGCTCTAATTAAGGGGCATCAAATATGATTGCTCGTGGTAGTCAAGGGCCAGAAAATAGTAAATGTCCAACCATTTAAAGAATTAGCATCTTGCTTGTTAGGAAGACAAGTTGGATATATAAATCTTAATAAAATAAGGTAAACAATTTGTTTACTGAACCAAGGTGGTTGGGTTTTGTTTGTGTTTTTTTTTTGTAAATGTGAATCAAGTATACACTTTTAAAAAAATTTGAAAAAATTATTTTAAAACATATCTGTAGGGGGGGCGGAAAGTAGTCTTTATACTTAAAGTAGTTTTAACTGGCTATTTTAAAAATACCTTCATAAATTGATATCCAGATATAACAATTGCATGCCACCTTTAATATTGCTTGAAACACCAGAATCTAAGAAACCTCTAGTCAGAGCATAGACTAGCAATTAATCTGGGTTAACTAACTGATGCAATGAAACAACTGTACACATTTTTAATAATAAAAGGAAATGAAATTGGAAAAATTATACTGGTAGGTAACAAGGTATGTTAGCTACCAGACTAGTCGTATTCTGAACTAAGGCAAGGGGAGTTTTGCTACTGATTTGTAAAAACGGCAGACAAGTAAAAATTTGGATACAGAGTTCCCAACAGTACATGTCTCACTCATGCAGAATTTCTGCTACAGAAACTGGACTTTTCATGGGGATGTGAGGTAAAACAGGGTATAAAATCCTAAGACCTGAAGATCAGTAAAAATATTTAACCAGAAAGGTTAAAGAGTAGTTTGGCAATACCATTTTATCCACTGCTTCCAAACTGTCAATCACAACATCAACCACTAACTGAGATGCTGCTCTGGGGAATTACCTCACTGGAGGATTCCCCAGCTCAGGAGGGAAGCGAAGGGAAGACGGTGTAGCAAGGCTAAGCATATCATGTGCAGCATGTGGCTAAATCCAGCTTTCGAGGTTCTGCTGCTACCACTAGATAGCCTTCACAGTCATGAATATTCAATAACCTGTCTGTTCCCCTCTCCTTATGCTATCAGGAAGAAAATGGACATATACAAATGTAACAGACAACGCAAAATAGCAGTGTAATTGAGTAAAGATGTGTAGCAATGAATTGTCTTCTACATAGCAGTATACCAGCTATTTCCTCTTTAGCATTCCTATTAGGTTACACATGCAATTTAGATATAAAAATTCTTAAAACCCATACATATTTTCATTCTCCCACAATATAATCTTGCATTTCTAATATTCTCCTCACTCCTTCACTATTTTTTACCTATTTGTTTTGGTTGCAAATAAAATAAGGTATTTCCAGGTACAAGACTTGAAACATCTTATGTCCAAAAACAAAAAAAAAAAAAGGAAAAAGGAAAAGCATGACAAGTGAAAAATGAGTTATATAAATCAGATTCATTTAGAGAATACAGACAAATTGAAGTTAAACACAAAATAGAATAATAGATAGCAACTTCTAAATTGCCCTGCATTTATTATTGTAATTCGGATTTTTCATTTAGCAAGATCATATAGTAATTCTCCCCAAATGCTAGCTGCTCCTAGATCTTTGCAATAAATAGTTATGTAAAATTTAGAACTAAGACCTCTATTACCACGAGTATTCTGAAACGGCTGATATCTATACAAAAAAAGATGCAACAGAAAAGGTTTTTAAATGTGTGGTAAATTTGCTAGCATCAACGCCTGCATCAAAAAACGAATTCAGGAAGACAGAGAGAGCAATACAGAAATGCCAAGAGACCTTCACAGATTTACAAATACTTCATATAAACAAATTTTCAAATAGCTTTATTCAGAGTAGCCTTTCTGCTCTATTAAACATAGCAAACAGCTGCCAGATTTATTCAGACAAATAATCAACAACCATAGAAGTAAAATGGCAGAAGAAAAAGGAATTTTGGCAACAACTCCACAGAGGACCACAGCTATTCTCCAAGTACACTTCTTCTATGTGCTCGTGGTTCTGTATGGCCAGTCAGGAGGAAAAAAAGCCCTCAGTCACAGTAAAACACACAAAAACTCTATCAAAATATCACAAAGCAAGCAAATATAAAAACAGGGAGGGAGGAAGCACAGTAACCTGCCTTCCTTTCCATACAACCTCAGCTACAATTTTTAGAAGGGAACAGTTTAAAATAAATGTGCCACAGCCTCGTTCAATCACTCACCTTGGTTTGCTGAGCAGGTATAAAGCAGAGAAGCAGGCTTTAGCCAGCAAAGGGTAAGAACAGCAAATAAGTATCAATTGGTTAAGAAAACAAAGCACAATCCTAACTTTTCACTGCAGCCATAAGCTTGACTGAAAATGATCTAGGCAATATTTAAACTACTTTCTTAATAATTCAAAAATACAAAAGAAATGCTCAAAAGCAATAATTAATAATACATAGTATTACTCATTGGTGTTCTTGACTGCTTGATGGATATACTGAGTTTCTGAGCCTTACACAGCAATGAAACTGGATCCCATGGGTATATTCTCATCTCAGTGTGAAGAGATTTACACATGTAAATCCCCATACATTGTGATAGATAAGTAAACACTATTACATTTGAATGCATCCAAAATGTAATCTTTTATATTTTAAAATATCCAAGAATCATATCCAAATGAAGGGTAGCAGTATAGACTATTCCATTTAACACAGTCAAAGCTAAGTACAATTTTCTCTAATTATTTTGCACAAAATATTCAAGTCACTAAAAGCTCGTACAAAGCTTTGTTTTGGACTAGCATCAGAAACTTACATTCTTTAGACACAACATTAGAAGAATGCAGAAGTATATAAAACATGTCACCCTTACAAAACAGTATTATAACAAGAACATCTTTTTATATTAAGTGTTTGAAAGCAAAAAGATTAAAATCATCTTCAAAGTAGCTAAGGAACAGGTACACTAATAGTATTTAAAACTAGCCTTGGAATAAAGACTGGTAAAGACAGACACCACATCAATGTATATTTTGATTATTTCCTTAAGCCAGGGTTCAAACTTTCTGCTTTACTCCTAGCAGGAAAGACATTCACACTTCATGACAGGAAGCCAAAACTACCCGAGCCAAAGGACTGTTTCAGGGTAAAGGGTGGGCTTTGTTCTTTTAAAGGCACACTGAAAATCTGTCAAATACAACTGCACATCCTTTTAAAGATATTTTTAAATTAAATCATTAGTATCATACTGAATACTAACAGACACAAACACAAACAGCTACACTGGAAGCACTTGCTGTACGCTTGGAAACTAAAAGGCACGCAGCCCTCTTCTCATCCAAATACATTTATTGAAGCTACTGAAAGATTTCTCACCTTGCTCTTTCTTAAAGTCTTTCTCTGACATAGTGACAGGCAAAAGCAGTTCTCCAACAGGGGGTTGAATGTTAACATTGAAATGATCATCCTTTGTGCTGGGAAAAGAGAAATTACAGAGAATCAACCAAGTGCCTCAACATAGTTATGTATACGTATCGGCTCCAAATTTACTATGGAATCTATAAATAGTGTAAGAACGACCTACATGATTTCTACCTTGTTAATCCAAAAAGCCTGCTGATTTCTTACATCAGTAAAGCTGATCCATTTTCTCCAGTACAAATGTAGTATTAATATAGCACGCATGCTCTTGTATTTTTGAAAATGTAACTTCTACTCATATTAATGTTTATTTGTAATCTAAAAGGCATCACAGTCAAACTAAATGCTTGCAAAGGACAAATTATTATGCATTTTACAATTTCTTTAAAAGAACTGTTATTCACAAATTCTGTCATCAGCAACAGCTGTCCCAGAAATAGCGCTAAACCTAGGAAAGGTATAATTTCAGACAAAAAGGATTATTATTGTCTGAAAACAAACACCAAACAAACAAAACAATCAATTTGAGAGTAAAAAAGAAGTATCTTTGATCACTTCAATTGCACAACATTTTGTATATTTAAACAAAAAAACACAGCATACTGGTTGATGTAAAAGCACACTGGAAAAATCGCAGAATTTGAGGCAGTTTTCTTAATGGTAGAGAGTTAAAAAAATTACTATCAGTAGTAGTATACTACTGTCAAATGCTATAGATTCCTCCTTAAGAAATAAATACCATACAGTGAACTTGCTCTCCCTATCCATTCAATTATCTGAGTTTCCAACAATCTTGTCTTGGAATTCTTCAAGTCTACAGAAACTCAAGATACATTCACTCTGCTATGTTTGATTGACTAACTATACCGTAAGGGATTCGGCTAGCAATTCAGGATCAGTACATCCAGTCAGAATCTTTGTTAATGCTTTGAGGTATGAGAAATTTTTAGAAAAGAACAATTTTTTTTTTTCTGCTACCAAATAATGAATACAGATGGATTGCTGATATGCCTTAGATATCCTACTTAATGATACAAACATTAGAATGGAAAATATATTTCATCATTTAATATCCATGTTATTAAAATTAACCTCAAACATGTGTTACCTATTTTTTATAATTCTGCAACTTCAAAATTCTGAAATAAGACAGACTGACAGAAAAAACAGCACTAGATCAATAATATAGAAAACATACATGTCTCCCTCTGAAAGATGCAAGATAAGCCACCTGAAAACAGGAAAGCATTTTACAGTTCTATTACTTAAAATTTCAATACTTAACATAATTACCCAGTTTCACAAGCAAATGCTTAGGAATTAGTACTTTCTTACTTTCTGACTTCTGATGTGTTATAATTATACTTATGGATGCAATCTCAAGTATGGGCTTTTCAAATAAAATTCAGCATTAATGCTAACTTTGTTGAAAATTATTATTTAGTACACATACAGTGAAACAATCCCTTCAAACCTGGCTAGTGTTTCTTTTACAAAGACTCATTTATGACATGCTGCTTTTAAAAATTTTCTTAGCTAACATATTTTTTCCTATACTATTTTAAATACCATCCACCTCTAAAATCATTAGCATATTAAAAGAGCAGGGATTGTTTGACTGACTGGCCTGATCAAATGCACTGTAAAATTAGAAAGTAGTATCTTTTTTCTTTAATATTTCCTTTGAAAACTGATCAAGAACTCCATCAGCTTAAGAGCTGAAGAAAGGGTCTTTAATCAACTACCTCATAACTTCTTGCTGTTTCTACATACTACTTGGACTATATGACTAAAACTTTTAGCAATATCTTCACTGGTATTGTCCAACTACTTGTTCAACCAATGTTATCGTTCATATTTAAGCAAGATGAGCACTACATAATTCAGCATAGAACAGATAAACAGTTTTGTGTACAATGATTCATGTCCTACATTGACCGGACATGCCATTTGTACATAAACTTGGCTTATAACATCAATGATTAGACTGCTTTGAAATGCTTATAACAATCTTTTCACAATAAGAAGCAATAGAAGCATGAGCATAGCTTGGGTTTTATATGGCTGTAACTGCTCAAGAGGACCACTCGACACCTCTGCTGTTAACAAACATTCCACTTCCTTTTCCCCTAGTAATTAAAAATCTAATTAGATACTCTTTGATAAATCATGAACTCTTCATAGTCTGCAAGCAGAAATTCTGATTGCTAGTTGTTCTTCAAAATCACTTCGTTCCTAATTTCACTTTAGCCAGCATCTGGTTTACTTTGCATTACTTTAGTTTCAGCATACTTCAGTAGATTTATTTTTCAGCCAGAGAAAATCATCCTCCCTTTTATCATTCTCTTTATCACACATTTTACAGGCTAAATAAACAGCTTTTGTTTCTTGACCTGCATCTCTTTTATTACATCTTTATATTAGAGATCTAGTAATACCTAATTTAAAAAGTAATGTCATAGTTCCATAGAACACTTCAGGTCAGAAGGGGCATCTGGAAATCACCTGGCCCCACCTCCTGCTCAATTCAGGACCACCTTAGTTCACATTGCTCAGGGTCTTGCCCATTTAAGCTCTGAGTATCTCCACAGATGGAGATACTATTCATCAGATATCTAATGGATAAGTTTAATAATAAAATTGAGTCTTGCAGTACAATTATAATTTCCCCCAATACCTAGTAAACTCTGTTCCAGTGTATTTAACTTATTTATTTATACTTTGAATACTATAGTTAGTATAAATTATGTTTAAACAAAAAAATGCAGAAGTGGTTTGAAGCTTGAACATTAACATTTAAGAATCTGGCAGACAATTGGTTCAAGCTGCAGTGAAACATCCCTCAGGTGGTGTTGCTCTAACTTTCCTGGAAGATCAAGCTGAAGCAGCTTATCAGAAAAAAAGCAAAGTTTCTCAAGCCAACAAAATGTAACTGGTTTTAGATTGCAAAAATCAAAGATTGCATTTTCTGGTATTAGCAAATGCAATTGATAAGTTACATCCTTAGTGGAACAAGTATGCTTAATGTGAAGTCTGCAGAGGAAGCTCTAAAAGAATCAAATGAATAAGGATGTCCGAGAACAGTACCTCATCACTAGTTCACAAGATCTATTTTGTATTTAATTGTGAACTTAGGGGCAAATAATGTTAGACATCATTACTCTTACTGTTGCCTTAATAACTGTTAAACTGTACATACTGTATTTTTAAAAGACATCACTTTCATGATGTAATTCCAAGGATCACATGAATTTACCTTCTTATGTACCCAATTAAGATGAACAAATGAGGGATGATAATGCTTCCACAGGAACACAAGGAGACTTAAGATCTCCATGATAAATGACACTGCAAAACTAACATTCAATACTTTAGATGATGAACAGTTTTAACTTTTCTTCAGAGGTCTGCAATAGGAGCAGCTAGCACCTGTCATTTGAAATCAGTGTCCATTTTCCTTATTCCCTCTCTTCTCTCATTTTTTTAAAAAGATTGGCTCCAAAGGGTTCCTGGGGAAGAAGTTCTCTGCCGTAACAAAAGAATTGAGGACAATGATGGCAACACCTTCTTTAAAACTAATACAAATAATATTATCACTTATGAATGAGTTCTTATACGATTCCACAATGGCAGTCTTTAAAGTCTTAATTTTCAAAGCTTTTTAAAAATTATTATTCTAATAAGAGGCTCAGGAATATTCTTCTTGCTATTTATATTATCCTTTTTTGTTTCACTCCTAGCAGCTTGTCCTGGTTTGGCTAAAACAAGACTATTTCTCTTTTCAGGAGTTTTTCTTTCAGTTAAGTTTATTCTGAGTAACTGCACTTTCAGAAAGTGTCTGCTTTCAGACTTGATAATGCTCGATGTTTGTAGTTGCTACAGAAGTATCAGTGGGATTGGTATGCAGAAAGGCCCACGTTTATACTTATTCCTATGAGAACCAAGATCACTGCTGGCCCTCTTTTGTTAAACAACTGAAAAGTCGTAAAAGGGTCGCACCTGCAGAAAACTGCAGACAGGACAGGTGACCAAAAACTGACCAACGAGGTATTCCATCCCATCCACGTCATCCTCAGTATAAAGCTAAGGGATCACGGGGGTCAGTCTCCCTTCTTTCATGGCTGGCATCCCTGTGGGAACCTGCTTGCTCTCCTGCCTCTGATCCCAATTCGTGCATTCCTGAATTCAGTTCCTGTTGGCTGCGGAGTCCCGTCCGGGTGCCCCCCCTGCCATGTAACCACTGCAAGCCACCAGGCCTGCAATTCCCTGAGCATCAATTGGGTAGCTCAATATTGGCTTTGTATAGTTTTTTCCTTTATTTCTATTATTATTAGTATTAATAT
>NW_009635578.1:4883-5159 GCF_000690535.1 Cariama cristata | reverse complement strand
CTGCCGGGGGAAGGCGCCCTCCCGAAAAGGCGCCCAGCGCTCCTCCGGGGTGGCGAAGCCGGCGGCCAGAGCCAGCCCTGCCACCCCCTCAGCCACCTCCTCTAGGAAGGGATGCTGGAGATGGGGTTGGGACAGGGCACCCCACCACAGGGCCAGCCCGGCCAAGTGTCCCCGAAAAGCGTGCGTGATCCCCCAGGCGTCACCACCCAGCAGCAGCGTGCGGCAGGAGGCCATGAAGGTGCTGTGAAGGGGTCACCACTGCCCACTTGCACGGCC
>NW_009635578.1:4516-4795 GCF_000690535.1 Cariama cristata | reverse complement strand
TGGCGGTGGCTGCCCGGTCGGTGCGGAGGGAGAAGAAGAAGCGGGCGTCCTTCTTGCCGCCGAGCTGCAGGGCGCGGACGCCCAGCGCCCAGCCCTTATCGCTGGCCGTGTGTGAGCAGTTGTCAAAGACGCCTGCAGCGGGGATGGGGACGGGGATGGAGAAAGAAGAGAGCTGGTGAGGACCGGAGAGCATCACTGCTCCTACTTGGAGCAGGAGCTGAGTCCTCGGCGGTGGGACAGCCCTGGGCAGGGCTGTGGGGAGGCTCCTGCTGGCACTGC
>NW_009635578.1:3421-4479 GCF_000690535.1 Cariama cristata | reverse complement strand
TGCACCAGGGGGGATACCCCAGCCCCCCCTCAAAATCATTTGGATGAGCAGATGGAGTAGCCAGGAGGGACGGCAGAGCCGGAGAGGTGGGATGGAGAGAGGAGGAAGAGCACGGAAGGGAGGAGAGGCCGAAGAGCGAGGTGTTTCTGAGCTGCTCTCTGTAGGTGGACTCCTGCGGGACTGGATTAGAGGCTAAGCTTTTTATCTGCGGGCCAAAGCTTTTAAGAATTAGAGCACAGCAACCCAAAGCAAAACAGCCTCCTCCAGGGACCGCTTCCTCAACAGCTTCCAGGCAGATTTACAGCTCTCCTTTACGCTCCAGTTTTCCTGCCAGTCATGCATCCCGCCCGGGCAGGCGAGGGTCAGAGAGGGATGCGCTGCCTCCAGCCAGGTGGGTGCCCCTAAAGTCTCCCGAGCATAAATCCATCCCCAGGAGTAGCTTTGGGCTCAGCCTCTCCCTGTGCCCCCAAGCACGTTGCAAACCTGTGTTTTAGGCTGGGCAAGACCTGGAGCTTTGCTGACCTTCCCCAAAACTCAGGCTGCTGAGTGCCCACAGTCGAGAACCAGAGGCTTACAGGCACTGAACGCCCTTGGGAATCAATGGCCATAAGGCACTTGAATACTGGCAAGGGCAAATGGACCTGCTGCTTGAAATAAATGCTTCTGGGCTCCTAAATCACCACGGCCAGGATGTTCATGTAGGTCATCGGCCGGGGTGAGCGAGCTCGAAGGCACGCTTTGAGCCCCGTCAGTGGCATCTTCTGGGAGCCCCCCGCTCTCCCGTTCACCACCTGAACAAGGCGCTTCCAGGTACAAGGGTGCCCCGATGGGGCAAATGGACCTGCTGCTTGAAATAAATGCTTCTGGGCTCCTAAATCACCACGGCCAGGATGTTCATGTAGGTCATCGGCCGGGGTGAGCGAGCTCGAAGGCACGCTTTGAGCCCCGTCAGTGGCATCTTCTGGGAGCCCCCCGCTCTCCCGTTCACCACCTGAACAAGGCGCTTCCAGGTACAAGGGTGCCCCGATGCTACCGAAACCTTCTGCCGTGCCCGCAGG
>NW_009635578.1:260-3411 GCF_000690535.1 Cariama cristata | reverse complement strand
TGCTGCAGTATTTCTTACGCTCCAACCTGCTTTTCCCTGCTGCATGGGTTCTCCTGCCCCTCACCGTGTCACTTCCATGGCATGCACTGTCTGCCCGTCTCCGTGGCGTCAGGGCATCACGGGCCAAAACAAGGCACTCCTGCCCTGTCCCTCTGCCTCGCCTGTCCCTCCAGCTGCTCAGCATGACACTCTGGGTACCTGCCGCTGGGACTGAAAAGAGGCCAGCAGAGAGAAGCAAAGGTGGAGAGGAGCAGGAGCTCCAGGAGGAGCAGGAGCTCCTGGCTTTCAGCCAGAGGATGTGACTGAAGCCAGGTTACCCTGACCCCATGTCTCCCCTTCCAGCCCTCATAAATGTGGCTGGCAAAGGTCACGTCAAGCCCCGCTGCACCCCACGAAGCAGCACCCCTCCCTCCATCCACCCTTTTCACCAAGGGAGAGATGGGTGATGGCCTCTCGGCCATCCCACGGTCGTAACCACCCTGGACACGGATCCCTGCCACCGCTCACTACAAAGGCAGCCAGGCACAAAGCCTCCATAGGTGGATGGACTTTGACCAACTCTTGTTTTCTGGCAGGTTGCAAAAGGGAAGGAGAAAGACCAGGGGAAGCTGAGGTGGGGAGAAGTCAAAAAAGCAGAAGGCAGGCGAAGGAGCCTTGCAGGCTGGGTGCTGGCTGGAAGGTGCTTAGACCTGCACATTAAAAAGCCATCTTCTAGTATTTGGTCCTCGCTGGGGTTGAGGAAACAGGGCTTGGTACCTCCTCTCTCAGGAAAACACACGCGCTTCACCTTGAAATGATTTAGAGTGTCCCAAATTTGATTAAACACTCAGGAAAAACCAGGGCAAACAGGCAAACCGCCCTGGTCCTCCTGTCCCCCAGGTGGAACAGCCTTCTGGGGTGAGTGTGAGCTAGCATCCTCGCAAACCCACGCTGGAGTCAAGCCAAGCCTGGAAGTGCCTGACAAGTTCAAAACCGGCCAAAAGAACCTTAAGTGAGCCTAAAACCAGGTCTGGAGTCTTCATCAAAGTAAGGCCAAGGTCAGCTCTACAACAGGGGCTGGAAAGCCACCACAGCAGCTGCTGGTGCTTCCTAGACATGCCCAGGGATGCCAGCCCCGGTGCAGCAGCAGCGCAGGAGCATGCAGGCAGAGCAGCATGTCCCACATCCCAGAGCCTCCGCCGAAGGGTGAAGCAGAGCCATCCAGCACCAGGTCCTGACATTTCCCAAGGACCTCCACAAGAAATCACCAGGCAAGCAGTTTCAAGACCCTGGAATTTGCCAAGGAACTTGGTGTTTTGTCCCGGGGCAACCCACCGGGGCGGGAAAGTGGAGGCGCAAGGTGATCTCCTCAGCACCTCTAAGTGCAACTCTGCCTCTGATCCATCAGGTGGGAAAGGGGAACTCTAACCTGGTTTGTGATGCTTATCTGTCCTTAGGGTGACAACGTGGGGGTTTAAAACAAGAGTTGTTGGCAACAGTGCCAAGAACTGAAGAGAAAGGTGTCTGCCAGGAAAGGGGTCTGATGGAGAAAAAGCCTCCAAAGAGATGAAGTGTGCCGCTTTGTAAGGACCACACTCAAAGCAACGTCTTCTCCCACTGGGGTCAGGAACTTTGCAGCACAAGGAATAATTCAGCCACGCTTTGAGACTCAGATACCAGAAGGAAATTAGCTGCTAAGGCTCTGGAGGGTCTGACACAGGCCAGGAGCCCCTAGAAGTGCTGTGACAGCAGCCAGCCCGAGAGGGTGGCCAACCTGCGGAGCGTGCAGTGATGAGGAGCTCGGGGACCTCAGAAAGACACCTGGGCTTAGACACAGCAGAAGTTTGGGACTGCCTCTGGTGAGGCATCTTCTGACCCAACAAAACCATCTTTGATCTGAGTGAAAAACAAACCTCCGCCTGGCACAAAGGGAAATCTCCTTGGGGTTTACCAGAAGCAGAGTAGGCATAGATGGAGGGGAGACAAAAAAGGTGGAAAAAGAAATAGCATCACATGAAAGGACTCTCATCTGCTGCTCAAAACGAGAAGGATGTGGAAGAGGGACCACTCTCCTTCCCTGGCATTGGCTGTGGCAGGGCACTGGAGTTATACCCCAACAGAAATCCCCCCATGCAAGAAAGGCAAAGAGAGATGCATAGCCCCACCCAGGGTGGCCCTAAGGCAAAATGTGACATCTACAGGAACAAAGCCCCAACTCCTGAGCCTTCAATCCAGGCAGCAATCACACCAGCCAACAACACAGCTTGCTTTGTCCGGACAGAGCTGCTCAGCCTGGCCTTATTCTTCAGGCAATGATGCTGGGAGATGCTCAGCTCTGCCTGCTTTCCTCTCGCCTTCCCTCGCACACGGACACCTGGAGCATCTCCAGTTCTTCCACAGCTTTGGACCACCTCACGGCTCGGTCCCCTCTCTCCCAACAGAGCCGAAGCAGCAGATCAGAGGCAGACTTGGAACCTGCCGAAGGGCTGGCAGCTGGCTGCATCACCTGCTCACACGAAATGCCAGCGGCACCGGCCTGTCCCCCTGGGTCCCAGCTGCAGGGAGATGGTGGGAAGCGGACAGTGACTCAGACAGACGGAGGTGCCTGGTGCTGACTCAAACCCTGGAGTACAGAGACCAGGGGATATTACCCAAGTGAGTGCCAATGCTCACGGGCGTCTCACCCTCCACAAGGAAATTAAAAAAGAAGAAAACAAACAAACACACAAACAAAAACCAAACCAAAAAACCCCGCTGGCTAGCTGGGAAAAGTAAAACCCAAGGCCTGCAGGTCAGACCTCCCGATGCAAAGAGCTGTGCTGCTGATGCAAAGGCTGGGAAGCAAAGGATGCCCGTCAGCGGGGAGGCAGCAAGGACCCTGGTGGGAAGGCGCGCAGCGAGGTGAACGCTCGGTAGTTTCCCTGTACATGTCTGCTTTCCCCCTCTGCCACCCAGCCCCCGGCCTGTCCCTCCGACCTCTTCCGCAGCAAAGATGCGGCGATCACCCCTACGAGTGGAGAAGATAAACTACCGAAACGGGCCAGACGGTGAGCAAAGCAGAGAGAGGTTCAGTGGAGCAATGGCAAGTGGAGGGAGAGTTAGGATAAAGAGTGGGTTTCCCCAACCGGTCAGTTTGGCTGAGACAGCCCAGAAACACAGCAACCGCCCCCCT
>NW_009635578.1:0-228 GCF_000690535.1 Cariama cristata | reverse complement strand
CTCCCCTTTGCCCCCCCCCCACCCATACCCCTCCCCTGCCCTGCCCCAAACACCCACCATGAAGCACCACCGCAAGGGGTGACATCTGCCCCGCTCCGTGCCCCTGCGCCACTCCTCTCTCTCCATCACCCCCCTGTTTCTTAGCTTGGTGAGCAGGACGGGGAAGAGATAATTCCCGGTAGATCAAGGGTCTGGGGCCGCTCTCTACCCCGGGAGCGGCTCTGCGGG
>NW_009635577.1:1792-2049 GCF_000690535.1 Cariama cristata | reverse complement strand
GGCACAGCCGGCTGCTGCTCACCGCCTGCCCCCGCCGCTGCCCCGGGACCGATGCGTCCTGCATCCACCCGGCCTTACCAGTGCTTCCCTTGAGAGTTTTCCTCCTTCCCAAGGGTGAGATCTGAGATATCCCCGTTTGGGACATTTTTCCTCGGAGAGTTTGAGGTCGTCTCAGACCGCCCAGTAGACAGAAGGTGCTCGGCAACGAGGCAGGGGAACAGAACCGCCTCGGGAAGCATAGTCTGTTCCTGGCGCCT
>NW_009635577.1:0-1776 GCF_000690535.1 Cariama cristata | reverse complement strand
CGATGGGGAGAAAGCCGATGCCAAGGCCTCCAGAGAAAGTTTGCAGGCAAGACCTCCAAGTATAGCTGCTACTGGAGATGCTGCTCCCAGCAACTGCCCCGCACGTCTGTACCAGGGCTTCTCTGCACGACAAATGTCAGCGCTTATCCCAAACCCGGCGAGCGGTGGGGGCCGAGTCAGAAGGTCCCTGCAGTGCAGTGCGAGGTTTACTGCATCTCTGCGACGTCCAGGCACCAGAGCGGTCCCTAACCGAGGCGAGGGACCCTTCAGCGGCAAAGACCTGCTGCCGGTCGCTGGGCAGAGGCAGCTTGAAGTGGCCGCCGTGGGGCCTGGGCACACGTTCATAGCTTGGTGCCCAGATCTACGAACTCAGCAGTTGCTCAGCAATTTAGGAAACTCAATCCAGCTGCTTCCATCTGTTGTCAAAAACTGCAGATATTTGTCCGATGTCTCTTGTATCATCCAGAGTACTGCGGACAGTCCCTTAGTCTCTGGGTATCAGGATATAAGCCACATTATGTCTGTCTTCACTTATGTACAAGCACTCTCCACTTAGAATAGGAGTAACAGATGAAATGTCATCTAGGGGGAAAAAAAAAGCAAACAGCATCCCATTGTTCTGCACATATGAAGCATTTGTTTATTCTTTGTATGCACACAATTTAGGGTGAAGGCAGAGGCTTTCATAGGATTTGAATGAGGTGCCCTTTTTACCTTGTAGTTTTTAACCTATGTCTTCCACTAGACTATCAAAAGAAAAAACCAATTTATCTATTATAAATTCCCCTCCTGTTAAATATAGTTGCAAGACTAAATAATTGTGACATTCTGAATGGAAAATTCATTTAAAAGAATCAAATAATCATAGCTGAATTATTAACGTATTGTTATTGTAAATTAACAATCATTTTATATTTGGACAGAGGCAACATCAGGGAAGATACGAAACACTCTCAGGACCTGCTTCCTGTATTAATAACTGTACAACTAACTTTAAAAAATTGTGGATGGTTTCTTCAGGAATAAGAATGGTTTAAAACTTCTGAACATATTACCTTCAGTGTTTCTGTGCTTATACACATAAAATACAGTTTCTCATTTACAAACACATCTGAACCTACTGTTACGAGAAACCATGCAGAAGAGGTAGGATTGCACTGGGAAATTGGTGCAGATTTAGACAATAAAGATGACCTTTACTTTGGCTTTCAGAAATGTTTTTATTGAAAGTCAGCTAAACTTTTTGTGCTCATGTTGCCCGGTTAGCACTTTCTTTGAATGTACAGGTGTGCATTACGATTGGTCTCCCTTAGATAAATGTGTATGGCTATATGCATAGGAGCGCTCGCACAGTGGACCGAGGGAAAGGTATTAGGCTGTTAGGGGGGTCCAGATTCAGCGGCAGCGTGGAAAGGACTTCTCCGGCTCGGGCCTCTGCTAGCGAGCCGGCGTGGAAAGGCCGACGGCGGGTAGTGACGCTTGCCCCAGGCACCCAGCTGGGGGGGGGCCCCCGCCCCCCGCCGTGACACGGAGGGACCCCACGGGCTCTGCCGCCCAAGACAGTCGCTCTCCGAGTTATTTCTCCTCCTGCGTGGGAGCAGAGAGAGCCGCCGGGGCCGAGAAATGCCCCCGCTTTCCCTCCCGATGGGAAGGACAGCCGTAAGCGCCAGTTCTTTCCCATCGCACGATCCATATACAGCTGTACATGTATCTATTTGTTTTCAGCGTAGTTGTGTCTTACACGACCCGGGACGTTTTCTGGGAGCGGGACGCGGT
>NW_009635576.1:4429-6920 GCF_000690535.1 Cariama cristata | reverse complement strand
TCCGCTGTGCTCCCTCCAGGCTTCAGCCCACCGCGGGAGCAGCAGGCAGGGTGAGATCAACCCCAGCGCCGCAGACAGAGCTGCTGAAGGTGGTGCTGGGAGAAGGAGGCAGCAGCCGGTCCCAGCAGCCCTCCCACCGCCTCGCCCAGGCTCCTCCGGAAAATTTAGGAACAAAACCTTGGCATCATGCAAACTGTTCCTGGTGAGACGGCCAGGCGCAGTGCAGCGTCACTGGGGGCATCCCTGCGGCAGGGCTCCCCGCAGACCTGGCACTCGGCCTCCCGCCCGCACCGGGGGGGGCTTTCCAAGGCGTCCAGCCTTGCTGCAGCTCCGCTCCCAGTGCGAGTCCCACACGCAGTGGCAGAAACACCTCGCCACCCAGCCCTGGCCCCCACAGAGCATCTGTGGGTTTCCTTTTAGCAGTTAATTTGATGTCAGTTAAAAAAAAAAAAACAAACACACAACACAGAAACTATGTCCAAAAAAAAAGCAGAATGCAAGAGAGCATTAAAGACTGTGAAACAAAAGAGATGGAACCACGAAAAGCAAATCTATTTTATCTTGAACAGCAGCAGGAAGATCGACAGCCGATAGGTCTGGTTGCCCAGAGACAGCAGAAGGCTCCCCGAAAGCGCACTCGGCGAGGATAAGCAGCTTTTCCGAGATGCGCAAGTCTCTGCCCAGAGTTACGGGAACTTTGGTGGGACACAAAGTGTGCTCTACAGGCTCAAATCCTGCTCGGGCTCCCTTGGTGAAGTTTTCCCGCAGAGGAAGAGCTGATCCCGAGCACAGCCCTCCCCACCAGCTCACGTCGGCCCCAGCCCCGGGTCTGCCCCGCGGGGCCGAGCAAGCCCTGGGGAAGCCGGTGGTGTTTTTTTTCCACGTGCTCCCTCCGTCCGTGGCTCATCGTGAGTCTCCGTGCCGAGACTCGGTGTCACGGGGGGCATGACCCGGCTCTCGGGGCACAGGCGCTGCCCTGTTTTTGTTTAACAGATCCCCCAATACAATTAAAAAAATTAAACGCGGTGGCTGTATTTTTCATGGCGTGGAAATAAGTATTTAAGAAGACTGTTTTGACAAATTGTAAACACAGTGACGAAGGCAGAAGATAACAATTTTCAAATCAATGTGTGACACTGGGTTACCAGAGGCATCGACAGATCAACCTTAGGGGTGATCTCTGTCGGAAGGGCGAGCACCTGCCTGCCTGCGGGTAGGATGCTGTATGTTCAGCGGAGTGTTTTAGATCGCCCCAATGCAGGAAAAGCTTTGGGATCAGGGATGAATTACCTGCATGAGCCCTGCACCCAAGGCCACTTTCCAGGAAGGACCGAGGCATTGCCCTGGTTCGCAGCAACCCTGGCCCTTGGTGAACCTGGGATCTGACCCTGGCTGATGGTGAATACGTGAAATGCCCATTCGTTCGTTTCATATATGTGTGCAGGACGATCCGTGCACTGTACAGATACAGTAGGGTGCTATTGCGCTTGTTCCTATCTAATCCCAACTGCAAACTTAGCCAGCTTCCACCAGGCAGCCTCCTCTGTGCTCAGGGGCTCAGGGAAGAAGTTCCCGGGACCCCGCAGGAACTCCTCGGGATGGCCAAGAGGATTCCCACCGCAGCAAGGGCCGGCGCAGCTGCGTGATATGGACACGGCAAGGTCGGCCGTCCCAGCTCCCACGGACTGCCTGCGAGGGGGAAAGGAAGGAGCAGCTGCAGCCAGGGGTGCGAAGGGAAGAAGAGCACCTGCTCGCACCCAGGAATCCTCGAGGACTTTCAAGTAAGCGATAACCCAGACTTGGCTGGTGAAACAACAGCTTGCAATCCCCAGGCTGCTTGGGTCCAGCAAGCTTGGCTCTGGTGGATCTTTTCCACAAACTGTTGCGAGAGTGATGGAACCAGAAAGATATTTACGGGCTGAGTCCTGCAGATCGCTGCTGATTGATGGGGACACAAGCCACCATAATGCTCGCTGGCATTAACGTTCCGGAGGTTCCTCCTTGGCATGGCCGGCTGAGTCCCAGCTCCTTTCTGTGCATTATTAATCTGCAGCCGTTTCACTGGAGAACAACAGGTTATAAATTAACCGGCTACTACTTTTATAGTTTCCCAGGTTTTTCTCGGCGGAAGCGTGGGCACTGCGGCCAGCACCCTGCTGGGGGGTTGTGCTGGAAAGGGGCAGAGCTGGTCCCGGCTGCAGGGAGCCCCCCTGAGTTATTGCCCCCACCCCGGGGCAGCAGCACGGCCCAGCGCCCGCAGCCGGAGGGGCTGGTGGTGCTCCCGGCGGGGCCGAATTCAGCCCTTCCCCAGCACCACTGAGCCTGCGCTTGGCAGTTATCCTGCTCCCGGGCTGCGCAGGCTGCAAAAGTAATGCTGGCCATCCTTCAGCCAAACACCCCCATGCTCCCTTTTCCTCGGTGTTTCCATTCCTCCTGGGAAGTGCAAAGAGAAATTATCCATGTAACTGCTTGTGGGGCTTTGTGAAGAGAC
>NW_009635576.1:0-4328 GCF_000690535.1 Cariama cristata | reverse complement strand
TCCCCCACTTCTGCACCCTGCCTGTTGCACTCCTGCTTTTCCCCAGCATTGCCCGTGAAAATACGGAGCGCCAGCATCCTGTCTTGGGGACACCCCAGGAGCCCGCGGTGCCCGAGGGCAGGACGAGAGCAGCGGCAGCAGACAGCTGGGCTCCCCGCAGGCAGCCTGCTCCGGAGCAACAACAGAGCGAGACTTTGGACTGGTGATTTGCGGCTCCCTCCGTAGATCCAAGGCGTTCCTGGCTGACCCTAGCCAGTGGCAGTCCTCTGGCCGGCTTCATCAAGCTCTGGTTTCCCTCTCAGCATTTCAGATTTTCCAGGGATGAAGTCAAAAGGAGAATTTTAACTCTGAGATCACCCAAGCCTGTCCCTGCCGGCATCGCCCTAAAGCGCAGGGCAGTCTCAGGGAGCCCCAACACCGACGGTACTGGGGGATGCGCAGAAATTCAGCCCTCGCTTCAGTCCACTGCAGCACATAAAAGAATTCCTTTGAATGTAAAATACGTTAAATATGTTCAAATGCGTTTTGTTAAAGACAATGTATTTATATTTTGGGCCGCTTTGTTTTGATAATGAATTGTAGCAAAGGATAAAAGCCGCGGTTATTATGACTTTTTGTAAACTTACTGATTTAACAAACCTTGTCCACCCTTCAACATACGGGCTGTTTGCATAGAGGGGAGCCACAGTTATTACACGCATCCATTAGGAAAAATAAATTCAGCATTTACAAAGGCTCTTGGGCTTGCAGATGAAAAGAAGTATACACCCTGTTTAGAGTTACATTATAGTGTGAAGGCATAATTCCCAACAATTTACGGTTTATGTGACAGGTTGGAGTCAGCTGGATTTTGCCTGATGTGTTTGCAATTCGCTGGCTCTGAACGCGAACAGGCTTTAAAGAATAGAGACAAGAACGTGCCTGGAAACGCTTTGCTCACATTTGTGCAAGGTTTTGTCCCATCCTGCCGACGCAGGGAGAGGCCGTAGCCCGTCGCTCCCGCCGTCAAGGGCTGTGCAAGGCGCAAACACCTCCAGTCCCGCTCGGAGGGAGCTCGCCCATCAGTGAGGCTGGACCAGCCTTCGTGGCCAAGCCCTGGGCAACAACCCGAGGCCAGAGGGGTGTTCTGCCGGAGCTGGGACCAAGCCCACGTGCCAAGGGTGACAGCCTGTATGGGTGGGTCTGGGGTGG
Organism: Cariama cristata; assembly: GCF_000690535.1. Taxonomy (NCBI): domain Eukaryota; kingdom Metazoa; phylum Chordata; class Aves; order Cariamiformes; family Cariamidae; genus Cariama; species Cariama cristata. The sequence continues at coordinate 3,137 of NW_009635576.1, read as the reverse complement.
GAAATTGCCCGTGCCGCAGAGCTGTCTCACCCCAGGACATCACGGGCTGGTGATGCTTCAAACCCTCCTCAACCACGGCCTCCCTCCGTCCCTTCCCCTGCGCAGGCAGACCACACACAGGGGGCATCTCTGCCCCGCGGGGGAGAGCTGGCTCCTGTAACGCAGGATCCCTTACGGGATCTGACATCTTTAAATACTGCAACTTGAAGTATCTAAAACTAAAGGAATCTCTGACATATTAACATCTTTCATGGTACATCAGTGTCACAAGGGCAAGGCAATACCAGGTCTTTGTAGGGCGTCTCATTTAGCAGAATAAAATGCAACCAAGTTCAGTGACTCAAGGCTAAGAGCAGAGAGTTTCACATGATGGATTAGGTGCTGTGCACTTAAAGTACTGGCTGTGGCCTCAGAATAAAACCGCAAGAGGCGATGAAGGCTTTGCATCTCCCAGAGTCCTCAAATCGTGACTCTGCCCCTGACAGGCTGTGTCAGGACAGATGGAGCCTCCGCTGATGCATTCGCCAGGCCCTTGCACTGAACCAGCTCACTGCTCTTTCTGGTCTTCAAAAGCTGCTCATTTTTCTGTTAAACCTGTGCTACTACTTTGCATCTAATGAAGAGGGGGAGAGTCGCTAATTTATGGGGACTGGATGTGTCGAAACACTCCAGAAATAAATGATTCAGTATCAGGATAATCAGGTTTCTCCCCCTCCCACCTCTTTCACGCTGCTGCTCTTGCTTTTTCGAAGGCCCTTGGAAGGACGATGAGGCGAGGCTACAGACCCTGCAAATTCCTGCTCTCCCCAAGCGGAGCGCTTCTCAGCCGCCGCTGTGGTCGGACATCTCCGGAGCCGGCACAGAGCACGAAAGCCGGGTCACTTCCACCGTGACAGCGACAAACTTCAACTGGAGACTTTTAATAATAATGTTTTATTCAAACCATAATAATCATAAAACAATCTCTGCTTCATTAAAGAATGTCCTTGTAACTTGGCTGGCCGCTGGCTTCGGAAGCAGTCTGCGTTGCTGGTGATGCCAGCCCAGCGGCATGGTCAGAGCGGCGATAAAGCAGCCCGGTAGGTTAAACCTCCAGATAAAGTTACATTATGAAGGGCAAGAACTTATTGTCCTTTTTGTCCTCTGCCAAGGCTGCTGTGTCCTCCCCAGAGGTGACCAGCGAGGACACAGACTTATCGAGGGCAGAAGGACGTGGTGTTTGCAGTGGCAGCTGCCAGTGGTGCCCAGCCCAGGGGATGGGGAGGGAAAGGTTTTCTCCGGGAGCACGCAAGTCCCACCTTTGCAGGGTTCCTGCCGGGCATGGGCTCTTTCCTAAACCCTCTGAGGTGGACGTCAGCCCCCAGTTCATCGAACCGAAGGTCGGTTCAGTCCCTACAAAGCCCAGCAGCGTAAGTGCTGGGTTACCACAGCACGTCTCCTTCCGTGTCTGGGGTACGAAGGCACCTGCAAGACAGCCGGAGAGCAACTTCCAAAGACAACCAAGAGTACAGGCCCATTTAATGCCACATTTAAAATTAGGATTTTTTCTAAATAGATAATCAAAAAAAAAACCCACAAAGATGCAACTCAAACCTGAATTGCTTCAGATCACCTTAGCTCATGCATATCCTTTACAGTGGATGACTCAAACTATCCCACAGCTCAGCCACAGACCGACATCCCAGAGACGTACATCTCCGTTTACGGAGGTGCCTTGCAACCAGACAGGGAGGTCTGGGGGAGGCGTAAACCATCCCGACTCCATCAGAAGTCACTAAATCTCTGCCAACCTGCGACAGCACAGGATTTCACCCGGAGGCAGAATTTATTTCTAGTTTGACAGTGGCCATTTCTGAGTCTTATAAGCTGATCAGGAGTTCAATAAAGGTAACATTGTGGTTGCCTTTAGGAAGTTTAATAAACCGAGTTTTACTGATTATTTTTCTTATTAAATGCATGCCCAGTTCTCCAGTATCTGCCACTGTATAATTCAAACATACCTTTGGTCTATGATGAATATCGATATATTCTAACTGAAGAGCTTCTGCCAGAGCGTTTCCCATCGTCCTCCCCAGTATGACTCAAAAGACGGAGGGCAGCAACATGTCAGATTTTGCTGCCCAGGCTGGGGTGTAAAACCACAGGAGTGAAGCCAAAGACATGAGCTGACCCTTGACCAAGGTACCCAAAGGCAAGAGCTCCTCCAGAAGTGATGCGCTATCGTGGTAGCATCCGTCCCTCCGTCCCTCTCTGCTCTGCACCACTCGCTGCATGCAAACCTACCGGGGCTGGGGCTCTCCTTCCAGAGTGGTGCCTTCAAAACCGCTGTTCCTTCGGTATATGACTGACCCGGAGACACTGGCTGCTTTACAGCCCCGCAGACCCTGCCTTCTGCCCGCCGCTGCCAGGCTCCGCTCCCATGCCGGATCCAGATAATTCAGTTTTCATCCGTGTATACACAGCCGACACAAATACAGCTCAGATCATCTTAGCTCATGCATGTCCTTTACAGTGGATGACTCAAACTATCCCACAGCTCAGCCACATCATCGTGACCACATCAATGCAAACACGCAACATATACAAATACTGCAAGTCAGTCCAAGCTGCCTGTGTGCCCCCCTCCATGCTCACAACGTAGTTTGCCATTTTTCATAAAAAGCACATCAATGCCACGGGGGGCTTTGGAAACCAGTACTTTGATGCATTGTTTGCTAACGAAATAATAAATCCCTTTGTTCATCACTAAAGATCTCTTTGCTATGAATGTGTCTATTGTTTTTGATCAGAAACCCACATTTAGGTGATCGCTGGGTTGCAGCTCAGCTCTGTAAGTCACCTAGCCCGACTGTCCTAAAGCTTTTTGATGGGCAATGTTCAAAGCCCCACTCCATGGGCTCTCTGTGGAGCGCTGGGCGCTCCATGTCCCTGGGCAGCTCCGGTGGGAAGCCCCTGCGCCACTGCCCACCCACCACCAGCAAGCCCCCCAAGCCCACCCGTGTCCTGCTGCCCGCAGGCGATGGGCACGGACGCTGCACACGCTGCAAAATCCAGCCCAGGGTCTGCAGCTGGTATTTTAAGACTCATAAACCAAAATTCTGACTGCCAAGCTTGGGTTTAATTCCTCAAAGAAATGG
>NW_009635575.1:0-5393 GCF_000690535.1 Cariama cristata | reverse complement strand
TTATATATAACTAATATAACTATATTATGATAACTATATTGATACAAAGCTGAGAGGAGTGACTGATACACCAAAAGGCTGTGCTGCCGTTTAGCAAGACCTGGACAGGCTACAAAGTTGGGCGGAGAGGATCCTGATGAAGTTCAACAAGGGCAAGTGCAGGGTCCTGCACCGAGGGAGGAATAACCCCAGGCACCAGTACAGGCTGGGGGCTGACCTGCTGGACAGCAGCTCGGTGGAGAAGGACCTGGGAGTCCTGATGGACAACAAGATGCTCATGAGCCAGCGGTGTGCCCTGGTGGCCAAGAAGGCCAATGGTATCTTGGGCTGAATCAGGAAGAGTGTGGCCAGCAGGTTGAAGGAGGTTATCCTCCCCCTCTGCTCTGCCCTGGTGAGACCACATCGGGAGTACTATGTCCAGTTCTGGGCTCCCTAGGTCAAGAAAGACAAGGAACTACTGGAGAGAGTCCAGCAGAGGACAACAAAGATGACGAGGGGACTGGAGCATATCTCTTATGAGGGAAGGCTGAGGGAATTGGGTCTGTGAAGACTGAGAGGGGATCTGATCAATGCTTATAAATACTTTAAGGGTATTGGATGTCAAGAGGATGGGGCCGGACTCTTTTCAGTGGTGCCCAGCGACAGGTTAAGGGGCTACGGGGACAGACTGAAACTCGGGAAGTTCCATCTGAACATGAGAAAGAACAACTGTACTTTGAGGTGACAGAGCACTGGCACAGACTGCCCAGAGAGGCTGTGGAGTCTCCTTCTCTGGAGATATTCAACACCCACCTGGACATGATCCTGTGCAACCTGCTGTAGGGGAACTGCTTTGGCCGGGGTTTGGACTAGGTGATCTCCAGAGGTCCCTTCCAACCTCAACCATTCTGTGATTCTGTGATTTATTTTTTAAATGAATCTGAAGGTGAAAACAGGATTTAGCAAGGCATTAAAAAGATTTTATATTTTAAATATTTCTAAGCTTTTGACACAACTGTGATGTCTATGAGGCAATAATGACAAAATCATGAAGAAAATTAGCAAAGCCAAAAGAGGGACTGGGGAACAGTTTTCATAAAGCTTTGGAATGATTATCTGAAAGTATTTTCTGAATTGTGGTCTCAAGAATGATTTTAAAGTTGTTTTAACAAGATTAATTTTTATGACCTTTATAGACAACTGCATAGGCTGAGTTGGCATAAACCTGAAGTTTTCTGAGCTCAGCTGCTAGTGTGCAAAAACGGACTTATTGGTATGTTCTCTAATAAGAACTTAGTTGGCCATTGCAACACTACATTTAAAATGGTACCACTTACTTTAATGTTCTTTTCTGGCAATCTGATTTTATTCAGAGTTTGGAAACCTGAAATTCAGCTTTTTTTTTTAATACAAAGGACTTGGAAGCTTCACGAGTATTACAGGATCATCTAGAAATACTAACTTGACTAATACAAGCAGTTCAGTTATGTTAGCCTTAATTAATATCTTAACTTCTATACATAAACTTGTACATAGCCTTAAGTAAAACTCTGTGTCTTCCTTTATATATTGTAATGTCAGTGTAGAATAAGCCTGTCCAATGTAAAACTAACCAGAAAAATGTAGATTTTCTTCAGATATCAAGCATAACTCATTTTCAGCTTCACTATGTGTCTCCACAAGGCATTATGTTGTGTTGTGGAGACATAACAAAATTTTTATTTTTGACAAGAAACGTGCATGGAAATGTATAAAAAGAAATATTTTCCATTACTTCATCTTTAAGTTTTGAAACTATGACTATAATACTAGGAGACATAAGTTAGGAATGTTGGATGATTACAAAAAGAGCAAGCAAAGAAATTGCAAATCATGGAAATATAATTTATTGATCAAATATTTGTAAAAATTATATCCATGGTGAGCTACTATAAGAGGTGCTTTCTGAGCATGGATATTTATAGATCATTGTACTATCATGAAAAAGCCTGCCCTCAGTTTATTAATCTTGAAGATTATGCTTTACCATAATAAGAATAAATCCAACATTGTCTATTACTACTTTTTGTACTATGTTACCATTTAGTAGGCTCAGTCCAGGTTGAGACTCTTTCATGCTAAGTGGTGCACTGATAGAGACTGTCAGTGCACTTTGATAGATTCATAAAAAGTTAAAAATACAGTAATTTCCTCAAAAGGACAGGATAACTCAGGGGGCTGGCTGTGGATGGATGTTGAGTGAGTTAAGGAGAGGAAAAGCCAGGCATGTAGTTGATGCTGGAGGTGGAGATCAGTTCATAGTTAGGAGTGGAGGAGGAGTCAAGCCTTGCTGTTTTTAAATAGAGAAGATCACTGCATATTGGTAGTGGGAGAGGAAGAGTTCTGGGTTTTGGGAAAGGTTGAAGAAAGAGCTGGTGACTGTGAGTTGGGAAGGGGACAAGTGGGAGGATGGGGCATGGCGTAAACAAGTTAGGGTATATTTGCATTGTAAATTAAGTTCCCTTACCTCCACAAACCTTGCAATGGAGACGTGGTTTCTCCAGCGCTTTGTGTGCCCATTGTTGCTCCGGGAGCTGCTGAGGCACCCCACAAGCTTGTGCCAACGCAGGGCTTGTGTTGACTGCATGGTGACTTCTGGCAGTGTCAAGTTTTGAGTGGTGTTTCCACTCCAGGGTCTCTCCCTGCTGCTCCAAATTTCTGTGCTTTCTCTATACCTTTTTTTCAAGCCAACTTGTTTCAGAAGTCTCTTCATAATTCCCCAGTTAATATTTAATGTGGCTGATGATCATCTTCCTCTTTAATGTAAGCAGTTTTGGGAAAACACCCTCTCAGAGAGTTTTGTGTATCCCATCCACACACACTATTTACACTCATGTGTCTATTTTAACAGCTGATGTTATCTGGCCCTTTTGCTGTAGATGGACCCTGCAGACACCCCCACAGATGCAGATGAAGAGTCAGAATTTTGAATATAGGGTGTCAGCACCAGAATTGAACTTGATGATGATAATTGGGGTGAATATGTAAATATATAAAACAATGCAAAAATCAGTGGCTTTAGTGGCAGAGGAACACTGAGAAGTCAGATAGGAGTTTGTGGAATTGATGGGAAACTAATTTACAGAGATGATGTGAAGCAAAAGAAAAAGAAAAAAGAGAGAAAAATGGGTAATAAAGCAAAATTAAAAGAGGAAGAGGATGAGTAACAGTATAATGAGTAATGTGAAATTGTAAAGATAAGCAGGTGGTGAGCTGACAAAGAAATGAATGAAAATATGGTCATTTGCAGTTTTATATGCTTACTCATCCCTTAATACACTAAACCATAAATTGTGTTAATTACTCCATGTTATCTGCAGGTAGACTACAGATAGTGACACTGGTGAAATATATTAAATATTTAATGTCTACCTGATGGTCTGTTTGGGACACTGCTGGTATGCTGTTTTGTACTATTCCCAGGCAAACTTTTCCAAGGTTAATGATGAATTCAACAGACATTACAAAATGAGTTATTGAGTCATTTTCCAACTGGCATGAGTGAGCTTTGTAATGTTTCTCGTTGTTAAAAATGTCTGACTCCTTAAGATAGCTTAAGAGATCTGAAAAACCCACTCAGGAAGCAGATCCTGGTGGGGTTCAGTTTGCAAAAATTAAGTAAGTAAAGCGATTTCCTCATCACCAGAAATGTTGATATGCAGCATTCCTCCAGGCCTGCATCTAGTGTTTGAAACATTGCCCAACACAGAGAAAGTAAGTCTGCATCTGAAATTAAGTCAGATCTGGCACTTAGGGACATACTTTAGTGGGACTTGGCAGTGTTAGGTTTACAGTTGGACTCGACCTTAATGGTCTTTTCCAACTTAAATGATTCTTTGATTCTATGATTCTATTCTTCTGTACTGCCATTCTGTTTGTTGGAGCTCCAAGGTTTTCAGTCCGTGTTCAGACCTTAAAGAATGCTGCTCTTGCCATGTTGTGGTGGTTGTTACAGACTTTATGGGTGAATGTTTGTATTTTTTGAGGAAATTAGTTAGGTTTCCTGGTGGCATCAACTGAGAAGCGTTTTGTGCTGAGCTGTTCTTTCTTAAATTATTAATCCCTTAACTTTGGAAACCCAGTTTTCAGCACCAGAATAACAGGTCTGCTAACCTCTCATTTGAAAACTAATCATGTGTGTTCTTGCGGCTTTGGATAGACACAGACTGGAACTTTTGTTTTATGTAAAACAGGTAAAACGCATTGGTGTAAAACTAATGTATTACAGTAACCTTCTCTGTTGATAATGAACAATTACAAGGAATTGTTTAAACATTGTTGTGAACCAAATTAATAGCTTCCTTAATGCTGGAGAAAGGATTTCAGCGCTATAACATGCTTCATAAAAATAAAAAAAAATTAATTAAAAATTAAATTAAAATTAAAACATAAAAATTAAAATATACCTGAAAAACTGGGATGTTGTTTCTAAATAATTAACAATATTTTCTTGTTGTTTTGAACAAAAACAAATTGTCAAGTCGCTGTAAAAAGGTATATAGATTTTAAACAATTTTCAGCAAGACTGATCTAGCCAGAATGATTGCCCCTTCAGGGCTGAAATTAAAATGCACTGTTGCATTACCAGGTCTCCCCTTTTACATTCCTTCCTCTTGGAATGTAAAAAACGGCTTTAATGACTCTGTTACTTGATGTAAAACCAGACTACATAAAGGTTTTTTAGGAATCCTGAAGTCTATGTCTTAGCACAGGCTGAACTCCATTCTGCTACTGACTGCTTCCATGGCCTGACTTAGCTTCTTTGCATATTCTCCCAATATCTGTGCACAATGAGATACATTGTAGAAACATGCACAGTTTGAAAAGTTTGTTTCCTCTGTGCATGGAGAAATAGTTTTTCATCAGCTTCTTAATAAGAATTTTTTCCATGTGTATCTCTCTGGCTTGCAGTCATCTCTTTACATGAGAGAACTAATTCAGTTCTTCAATATTGCCCTTTAGGTGGTGTTTCTTAAATTTCTAGGGTTTATTACTGTTTTCCTTTTCTGTCTGTGGTATGTCTACAGCTTTCTTCAAACTGTGGTTCCTCTAAATAGATTATTCCAGCAACAAATTATTTAGGGCTTAATTGATGGAAAAACGGTATGACTTACTGTATGCACAGTTTTGTCTTATATCACCTCACCAAGACTTGCTTTTTTGTGTCATCATCCATTCTTACTCATGTTGTCATTCTCAATATAGTTTCCAGATCATTTTCTGCGTTGCTGCTGCCTCATCGTCTCAATCTCCTTTCTATAACATTTTTCAATTGTCTATATTAAATGTTATTTTGAGTAATAAGGAGCATTTCTGCTCCTTATTAATTTATTAAATTTTATATATATTAAAAATACATATATTAAATTATTATA
>NW_009635574.1:90857-99318 GCF_000690535.1 Cariama cristata | reverse complement strand
TTTTTTTGTGTCTGGAAATAGCTTGTGTTCTTCCCCTCCTATCATCATAGGGAGAGATGAGAGGCAGAGGTCCCTCATCTCTTTAGAGAACAGTAGTGATACAGTTTAAACTTAGCAGCTCTCTAGGTAACACTGTCAATTCTGCTTTGACAATTAGTGATGAAGGAAAGTGTCCTGAAGCAAGTTATATTAATATTTTAGTAGGTGGCATCCTCTCTGCTAAGTCAGTATTGCTAGAGGGCATTTTGATGATGGTGTTTCAAAATATAAAGCTGACATCCTAGTCCCTTGTAACTGTTGAGATACAACCCAGTGATATTTTTACAAAGATGTATAATAATAGGGAAATCGAGTCGTGATTTGCTTCATTTTTACTTAATGTAAAATGAGCTGAACACGCGTTCCTAAAGACCTTTACACTTTCAAATACATTTGCATGTGATCTATGCATTGACAGTGCATAACTACACTTAATTAATGTCAATATTGGATTTATATCCTTAGGCTAATGGAGAACAATTCATATGAATTAGGAATTTTATTGAGATTTAAGTAAACAAAGGTCTAGACTGCAAAGAAGATACTTTAGGATGAAAAACAGTCTGCACAAATGGATATTACTTAGCTCTTACAAGGCTTCTTTCTCAAAACCTTTAAGCAGATATCTCCCCCTGTAACTCCTGCACTCTGAACTTCTTTATCTGATGAGCAGCTCTGCTCCTGAGCAGTTTGTCAGTCTGGGTTGGGATAATGGGCATTACCTTTACATTTACTCTCTCTTGCGAAAATTGATTTATATGATCTCTGTGCGTTGAGGGGGAAAAGTCACAACCCAGATTGTCATTCTGCAAATGCAACCTGAGTTTTTAAAAATCCCATCTATTCCTGTGTACAAAGCAGCAACTGACTGTACTGTAACCATGGAGACCTGCAGCAGAATCAGGAGTTGATTTTAACTCTCATGCTTCAGACTAGAAAATGTTAGATACTCTGCATCACGGAGGTGGCAGTCAGCCTCAGGGGAAGGGCACTGGAGATGCAGCACACTGGAGACCCTCCAGAATCACTAGGTCTGGCTCTGTTCTCAGAGGAGACTTTCACTGGGTCAACCTCACCGGATTTCAGGCAAAGATTGGGAACACCCATAGAGTTTGAAGAGTGAAAAATCTCTTATGCTGTTATTTGATCTTCAAAAATACTTAGAATCATGGCTGTCATCTGGGAATCCAGGACATTTTAGCTTCCCTTACAAGAAACCTACCCTCTCCCAGCCTTTCTATATAATTCTATAGAATTCTATCTCAAAGTTATGTTGCCATGAAAACTTTCCTTATTAGTAGCATATGTCAGGACAGAATTCATCATGTGGTGTAAACTACTGATTTTAGTGTTGTTGCATTACAGGTGCATTTGATCCTATGTAAATATTTTTTACACTATGGCTCTACCTTTTCCTTGTCACTCCACAATATTCTCTTATCTTAGCAATTTTTATTAGAAAAATTACTTAGATCAGATCATAAACAAATAGCAGCTTTAAGTAATAACTCCATTAGGATCTCTAAAATGTGTTACATTGCAACAGAAATAGCTTCTGGATGTTCCTTGCTGGGAATGATCAGAGATAGGGATCAAACAGCTTTAAACATTGATTTAGCATGAGAAGCTATGCAAAGTCAAGGCTGTTTAAACAGCAGGAAATCAGAGAAGCAAACAGGGGATTGAAAAAAGAATAATGTCTAACTGGGGGTAACAAAATAAAAGTATTTTGGTAAAGGAAATAGAGGGGATGGAACATTATAGGATCCTTCCTTTGCCAAAACCGACGTGCAATATGTATCAATCTTATCTTTCTATTCAGACAGCAGAACTTTCAGCATTTGGCTTGGCTTACTCAGTATCATCAGCTCTAATATTCCAGTAAGTGATATATGGCTGTGTGCCTCAGAATAAAGGAGATATATTGATATTTGTGGCTAATATTTCTTCTGGATATAAGATAGCTGTATTATTGAACAGGGCAAATGTCTCTTTAGAACGTCATTGCCTAATTGGGTACAGAACAACTGATGTAGGAAGAAAAGGTTAGACTGGAAGAGTAAAGTCTTTTATATGTAGCCACGTTTAAGGTTTCAATCCCTGAACTCTAAGAAAACTACTCGAAGGGTGTACAATATTTTTTTGTCCTTCCACTTTCGTTTTTAGATTGTTCCAAGGAGTGTGCAATTATTTACTTGCTCTCTACTCCTGTCTATGCACAGGAATTTCTGTCTTTTGTTTTGTATGGGAGGACAAAAGCACCTGCAGGGTGAATTCTGCACCCACTATTCTTCTCTGATTCAGCTCATTGCAATGCATTGTGCAGGGAGTGAAGGGAGTGTTACTGTTATTGGTTTAACAGTAGGGAGCGATTTTGAGCATTAAATGCTTTCTCTAGTAATGAGCTGTGAGCATTTGTGAGTACAATTAATAAGCAGGAATCTGAATGGAGGCTGTTGTAGCCTTCACTGAAATAACAGCTTCTCCCTGCTTACTGCCTGCCCACCTCTTAAGATGCATGTCTAGGATGTTGATGCAACAGTTGTTCTCTCTGAGGATAAGGTGGTCTCAGACATTATTCCTGCCCTGTGATACACAAAGGTTAGAGATTTGCCCCGGTCATGGACCCTATACACACTAGATCCTTTTCTGAAAAGTCGCTTTCTTGCTAATAATCCTCTGGCATAGATTGTTGCATGGTGTTATTATATCCCAGATGTGGAACTTTGTATTTGCCTTTGTTGAACTTCAGTACAAGTGTTGAAGGAAGAGTGGAAATTCAGAGGAAGATGAGAAAAAAATATGCAAAAATCAGAGCTGGAGAAAGAAAAATAAAAGAGAGAAAGTATTTTGGAAGGGAAGATAATGAAGATATGGATGAAAAGGAAATGAAAAAACAAACATGCATTTTTATGGTTGTTGCACTTTTATATTGCATTTTCATTGTAGGAACATATCGGATCTAGACAACAGGGGGAAAAAAAGCTGTTTCTGTGTTGTATTTTGAATCCCATATTTTTTCTTGCAATAGTTGGATAAAACAATGTAGAAAGCTTTGTATGGTGCCACAGGAGTCTGAAGCTACTGCAAGTTCTCTGATGGAATCTGTCAAATGTAAAAGCATATTCATTAAGGTCATGAACTTTTTTGCTTCCAGCTCTGTGCAGCTGTGGCATTTTTCCATCAGTATTTCTTGTTAAAGATCTGAATGACTCATCCTTGAATTTGCCTTTGAGGTAGACAGACATATTCTACGGCAATGAAATCCAGCTGGTACACGAAAAATATGTGTGTCACTGTCAAGGAAGGATCACTCTTAAAAGAGTTCAACTCAGTCTTAAAGTTGGAATTTTATCATTCATTTTTCAGTCAGATTTTATTGCTTTGCAGGTTTTTTTGTACAATATCATTTTAAAGTAACAGACTAAATATTACCACCCCCCCTCCCATTATTATTAGTTAAATTCTTCCTAGAGATTTTCAAATAAGCATTAGAAAGAAGAATCTAAATCATACAGAATCTCGATTTTGTTCTCTGAAAATATCAGTATTTTCTAATCATGACTAGTTCTTCTCATAAAGGCAAAAAAGTTTCCCTCTTACAAATCAAACAAAAATCAAAGTTTCAGAATACTTTTAATGCTATTATTCAGCAATTAAAAGGCAAAATCAATTATACACCAGCTTAGTTGACTAATTGCACTTCACAGACTCCCACATACTCTTTTCCATTAAGAAATGCTTTTGTTTTAGCTGATTTTTTTTAAACTTTGGTGCTTATTCAAGCCTGCCTAAGTGTCTGTGGTTTATTAACCTCTTTTATCTCAGTTTTCTTAGGCTCACCAATTAACTGATTTCTTTGCAAATGAAGAGGCATAGACTTGGAACACTCAGCTGTTGCAAAAGAGAAAACTTCAATACTGTTAAAAAACAGATAGTGCTCATAAAGAATAGCAAAACAGGAAAAATGTTTGCTATTTCTCTTGCAACTTCAACATTACAACCTCAAAGCACTTGAAACGCATTTATGCATTAAGACTTATGAAATTATAGAATACTAAGGAAATATATCCCCAGTATAACTAACCATCTAAGGAAATTGTAAGTTTTCTCTGATTTGGAATTTTTCTTTTTTGCGTTAAAAAGATAAATTAAAGTGAGTCACTGCTGGGAGGCATTTTGAAAATATTTGAAGTCAAGAATGCTGTTTAGTTTGTGGAGTCTAATTGATTCACATATGCTAAAGAAATAGACTGTCTTGGGATAAGCTTGAAAATCCTAACTATGGGGTTCACATCTTGATGGTTAATAAAGCCACACCATTTGAAATTGATTGAGTGATACAATAGATGTCCCAAAATGTGTTTGTTTAGGGTTGGTGTTTTTTTTTTTTGGGGGGGGGGGGTGTTTCTTGTGAATTCTATCTGGACAGATGAGGCGTCATAAAACCAGTCTCACTGAGTTGTTGACTGGTACATGCTACATGTTTGCAAAGCATAATGTAGGCTTCCTCTGAAATGTCTAAACAAACATAGGAGAACATGAACATGTAGACCTTACACACTGCTGAATTCCAGATCTAATCCATGGTACAATGATTTTATATGGAAGCTGCCAGTGAACCAGGAACTATCTGTCTGATATTGATGTATCTTGCTGTAGTATTTTGGTAGCCGGCTGTAGTGTGGTTATTGACTTTTTCTGGGGAGGAGTTTCAAGGTAAAACCATCACCACTGAGTCTGGAATTATTACTGATAGTCTGATGAAAAATTATTGCAACCATATTTAGAATGTGCCATGAACCTGTTCAAGCAGATCTTACTGTCTGGCAAGTATTTGATATCTGAATAGATTGCTTAAAAAGTTTCATTTGCCCACAAATGTTACAATGTTGGGATTAAAATGTGCCACTAGTCATCACACAATGGTTTGTGAAATACCGCAGACATTTCTGAATGTAACTGGAGAGGAACCCTGTGCTAGTCCAAATGTTACTGCTGAGTGATGTTGTCAACAGCAATACAACCTTCTGTGTATATAGCCCGTATTCAGATCAGAAGCAGATTTAAAAGCAGTAACTAAATTGATTCACAAGGGAGCTGACAGAATACGCAACATGGCACTGACTGTTATGTGAATTCTGGAAGACTTAATGACAATGGGGACTATAATATGTATTACACTGCATTTAAACAGTTTGAGAAATTTGTTCTGTTCACAATAGGAAAACTGGGTGTCTACGTTGGAATACCGTAGAGCATATACTCAATAGTATTGATGCTAAAATAACAATATGGAAAGGGGGAAGCCTTGGTCTGGTCATTAATGTTTTACAAAGATAAAACTAGTACAAAAATTATTTGCATCTGTCCTAATAAAGAACGACAAGACAGTGGGCACCACACTTCTGCACTCAGTGTCATTGTTTATCCAGATATGTCATGGAGGTGTTCAGGTATAATGAAAGCAGAATCACTGCTGAGAAAAGGTTAGTGCAAAATGCCTTTACTCAAAACAAGACAATGCAACGTTTACCACACACACAGCATTTCTAAGGAAAGATTCCTTCTGATAGCAACTCCAATTGTCACAAATACCCAGAAGAAAACAATAGTAAGAGGATAAAACTGAACACATGGGAAAACATACTGACCAGTGTGAAACATATACAACATACATGATCCAAACATATAGATGTATTTGAATATTGAGAGGAAACTCTACAAATCAATATCTTGCATTTTAGCATAATAGAAAAATCAATGGTTCAGGAAATAAACTCATGATTAACTTCATTTTCTAGGATTTTTCTACCAGTTAGTACAAAAAGGCATGCATATTCACTTGAAGTGGGTTTAACAAAAATAATTTTTAAAAAAGAATTTAATATTAGAATTAATACTTAAACACTTGGGACTATCTCTAATAATAAACCTAATGGAATTATCCCACATGGTTGTCCTGGCACTTGAGTGAGTTCCTCTAAACTATGATAGGAATTTCTGCAGCTGCTGTCACCTAGTAGTCAGCCCCAATCCTTCTGAACTGTAACAATTTCTAAGGAAACGCTGAAGCTAATGCTACAAACAATAATTACACAGATGAGATTAAATGCATACTGTAATCACCTGTTCAGTGATCTTATCGAGTGCATTTAGATGAGGCAATGGTGAAATATGCTGAGTTACCATAATAATATAGGTAGTTTTGCATGCTGTTTCTACATAAAAGAGAGATTTCCCTAGATAGCTAAGAGTTATGGAGTATTTATCCCTAAAGGCCTTTTGTTGTGTCTTTCAAATAATAAAAAAAAATCTAAATTAAGTGAAATATATAGTTTGCTGTGCTAAGTAGAAATGAAAATGGAGCTCAACTTAAGACATGAATATTTACAAAATATATGTATGAGTGTAGGTGTATGTTGCAATTTTTTTAAGTGTCCACCTGCAGCAGATGGTATATGCTATTGTTCTTTTGTTACAATTGTGTGAAGTCCCAGATGTCTGATTATAAGCATTGACCGTGAATGTTAAAACACATGTGTACCATTGTCAATAGCATAGAGATGCTTCCCATGGTATAGTTTTATGGCAAGAAGGATGACTGAGCTTAACCTTTTGCCCTCTTTCATTTAAAATATGTCCTTGCTAGTCAGAAAACATGACATACTTTCCAGTACATCTGTTATTAACAGGGTCATTGGTGTGCCTACAATTTTTCACAGATTTGGCAGATTTTTGTACAAGCCACAGGCTGGAACAATACAAAACAACCTAATTTCCATTCAAACTTCTTTTCGCTTTTGTTTGTTTGTTTCCCTTTAGGCTTGATTTACAATATACGTTGATGGTATGAACTATGAATTAAAATGCACCTTACACACTCAGTAAACTATGAAATTGTACCTGTACCCAGGCAAGGGACTCTGGGGGATACTGCAACTGTTGAAGGGTACTTTCTTTCCTGCCTCTCAACAGCTTTCACAAAAATCTGCAAAAAGGAAAGTGTGAAAACTGCAGGCTCTCTGATGGTCTGAGACAGGTTTCTACTGAATGCAGAGTTACCCTCAAGATGGCACCTGCTTTGTGTCAATTTTCGTGTTAGCTCCTGATCTTGTGACCCCCATGTGATTTTACTGACGAGACAAGGGCAACAGAATAACTCATCACCCTCTCTCTGAATCTGTGTGTTCTTCAGTAACACAGAAATGTAGCAAAATTTTTTGGTTTTTGTTTTTTTGTTCCCTAATTACACTTTGCGCGAAGGGAATGGGCCAGTTAAAGAAGGTGTAATCAGGACTTGGCCCTGCAGGATGCAACACAGCAGCTACAGCCCAGGAGGAGGTGCAGACAAAGAAGTTTTCTTCCGCTTGGAGGCACCTGAATTACTGGTAGCAACAGAACAAAAGCAACCCAGGAAACTGGAGTAAGGTTACTTTATGATATGGTAATACAAGCATCATTCTCAAAGGTGATGAAAACCAGCATATTTGTACTCAAATCAAGATATCATTTGCATTTACATAAATTTTATTTTTTGGCAAGTGACCCTTGTTTGAAAACATTTTAATATAATGAGTCTAAAAATATTCTTCTTGGAATCACTCACAAGGGTGAATAATAGAAGTAATAAAGATTAGTCAAGAATTATTTGATGATGTTTTGTTGCTGGGAAGTTGTACTTCACTTTTACCATGTTTAGAGCAATGGATAACCTTTATGTCCCTATAGAACATGGGTTTGAAATGTTCACTTTGATCATGATTAAAAACCAAATGTGGTAAACCCTTTAAACTACCGTATAGTTCCTCAGAGTTTGCCACCTTTATGAAGAGATGGGTGAAAAGAACTAGGAAAATTCTATGCAAGTACATATATTTGCCAAATCTTCATAGAGCTGTAATAATAATGTTAAGAGCCATGTATTACATAGCTGCTCAAAATATTACATACATGCAGAAATTATTTAGTTTATCCTCACAACACTAATACAAGAGAACATTCTTACCCTCCTTACTGTAAACTACAGGCCACGTAAGTTAGTGTAACAAGTCTTGATATTTAACAGTTCCCTTTAACAGAAAAAATTAATTAGACCTGATCTCTCCTCACATTTTACCAAGACTATGTGTCCTATACTTACTTTAAACTCATTAGAGAATATAAGAACTAAAATGAGATTGAATTGCAAAGCTGAGATTCTAATTTTAATTTATATGTAATCGAGGTTTAGTTTTCTCCTAGTTAGCACTGGAGTCCTTAAGTGGAAAGGGCTAGACTCTTCAAACTTTTTAATCTAAAACATATTTTCTTTTCAAATGTGTTAAAACCTTAGAGAGTTTTTTGTTCAGAGTGATTTTTGGTGATGGAGGAATGAAAACTACATTTCTGTAATGCTTTTATTAGAATATTTGTGTAAAAG
>NW_009635574.1:68911-90826 GCF_000690535.1 Cariama cristata | reverse complement strand
GTAGGGAAAATTTGTTTACCAAAACCTATGTTATTTGGATATATTAAAATGCATGTTTCATTCTGATGATCATTTTATTACCTTAATCCAGTTTTTCTTTGCATATGCTTTTCATATTTTTGAAAAGAAAAGAACTGGGGGAAAGAGAGAGAGAATGTTATTAATCTGCCATAGTATTGTGGGAAGAAACACTCTAGCCTGCTCAGGAAAATTTTATTTTTCTGAATTTTTTCAGCTTAATGGAGTTAATGTCTTTAACAGGCAGAAAATTATACCAGCCTGGGGGCTTTCCTTCCTAGGTTTCATGTTATAATACAAGAAATATTTATTTGTCAATGTACATGGCTAATTGATCCAAGAGGCAATGATTACAACCAACTCCATGGGGAATTACTTGACTTATTGTCTGTCTCTGCACTGAAAAGAGGAATTAAATATTATTTTCCAGGCCTTTCCTTAATTTCAGAGAATGAAGAGGTCTAATTAAGGTGTTCTGAATCACCTCCAACTTCATATATTGATTACTGAAACAGTCTGAGAGGATTAGCTTTCTGCGTGACTCCCTAGCCTTGAGATGCTTTCAACACCAAGCAGATTCTCATGGGCCAGAGGTGGGTTTCAGTTGCAAATGTGATTCATTTTTGTATAACAATGGTTAATTGACTATATGTGCATTGTTTTATATATAAAAAAATCCTTCCTTTTCCTTGTGTATAAGTCCAGTAAGTCATTACATTACACAAATATGGAAATATGGAACAAAAACATGGGATGCGAAACTTGAGAAAGATCTTAAAAAAACATCGAGAATTTAGTTAAAAGCTCTTAATTCTACATAAAAGTTAAAACTACTTTTGCACATCTTCAATGACCTTCTGCAGTAGTCCCTCAGCAGGGCAACAGAATCTGAAGTTCTGTAACAACATGCACACCATATCAACCAACAAAAAACCCAGACATCAATGCACTCAGGAAACACATTTTACTTTGGCTTAGTTTATGTGTGTACACTGTTTATGAGAGACCAGTGTTTGCTGATGTTGACTCATAACCACTTGTGACTATTGCTAAAAGTCTCATGGGCAATGCAAAATGCAGCAACTATTTTTGTATTTTGATTACAAAAAAAGATGCTTTGCAAACCAGAATTATTATTGGATAGACTCTTTAGAACATTGTCAGAAGCATAAAGGATAAAAGTCCATGATGACATATGAAAGGCAAAGAAAAAAAGTCTAAAAGCACATAGAACATGAAGCATGAGAGTATTAATGACCTCAAAAGAAGTGCATGTAACTTAAAACTCTTGATTTGGCTGGTGGCACATTCACAACCTCAGTTGTAAATTCATAACTAGTTTTTAGCACATGATGGAATCCTTTTCAAAAGACAGTAATATTGTGATCTGCATTACGCTAGTTGCTCAACAAATATCTGAGAAGTAGGATCTCCCTCGTTTTAGAAACATGATAGTTCTGCAGTTTTATGGAGTAGAATGAGACATATAAAGTTTTAAAAATATGAATTGGGGTCCTGGGAGCTGCGATCAGGTCAAGAACAGACACAGTATGCATTTGTGATGAAAAGCACTAGTTACAAATATGAATGATGACAAATGAAAGTGCATTATAGTCACAGCAGTTTGTCACACTGGGTGGGCATCCACTGAGAGAGAACAGGCAATCTTTTCTTAGGTTTCCAGAGGGGATGAAACATAAAAGATCTTAATGTTCTCCCTGTGCTTTTTCTTAGTGAAGAACCATAAAAATATGAAGAAATTCTGGGATACAACAGTGCTGGAATCAATGGACATTCAGCTCAGCCCATGGAACACTGATATTTCATAGAAGATCTCCAAACCCAACTGGAAGTACCTCAGAGACGACTGAGAATAGTTGATTATATCTTGGTTCTTGGTGTTTGTCATTGTGTGTGGTATCAATGTTTCCTGTGACGACGGAAGACATGGTAATAGGAAATGTATTTTTTGGTGACTGAGCTTGACACAGAGAAAGTCTGAGTTGCTGCTGCAGAGTTTTGCACTCTGTTATGCAGTTAGAACTGGCCACCAAATAAAGAATATCTCTTTCAAGTATGTTGTCCCCAAAGTGTTTGCTGAATTCTACAATGGCAGACCAAAGTGGCCTTCAGGGAGGACAAGGAGCCTACTGAGATCATAGTAGAAATGGTAGACAGCACTTTCTCTGCAGTTCTTTCCTTGCTACTGCCACAATGTGTAGTATTCATAAGGTAAGATCTGTTAAGAGACTGAGTGTGATGCTTATCACTGCAACGAGTCAGGTGTCTGCCTAAGGGAGTCACAAAGCTGCAGACGGCTCCGGGAAGCAGTAGAGCTCTTGCCAAAGAAGTCTTTTGAAACAGGAGGGTCATTCAGATGAAAATGTATGAAGCCTGGATGTTGTCAGAATACCAAACTGATTAGGATCATTCAGTAACTCTTACACTGGTGATAAGTACCTAGGACACTTCCTCGATGATGTAAATCTGTCATTTATTTAAATGAGTATTGCATTCTCCCTCTGCGTTTCTGTCTCACAGGCAAACACATTAGACTGTATGTGCCATACAATATTGCAAGCAGTATTTAATTTTTAATTTAATTATACCTAACTTTCTTCTTTAGCATCAGAACGTTGTCAGATCAGTCCAGACTCTGCTTCCATTTGAATTTTTACCTTAGAAGAGTTTTGCTTTTGAAATAACAGATCCTGCTAAGAATATCTCGATGAGCGCATCCTCATGGTGTCTGCATATAGCTTTTAAATGTTTGTCTCAGAAATTGTGCATCAATACAAAAATATCTTTTGACAACAGCTATATAAAATAAATGGTAGTACTTGTTACTTCACTGAAGGCAAGAAAAGATGATGGAATTGTTCACACTTGGAGTCAAGGATGCCTGGAGACCCACTTGAATGCATTTTTCTCTATACTGTTTCATCTCCTCTGTTTTCTGTCTACCTTTAAGCTACTTTGTTGTTACATGTAGCTTTCCAACACAGGTCTTTTACAAAGAAGTTTAGAAGGTAAATATTAGTTTACTTATTTTTATATGAGGAAACAGTACCATGAATTACAAAAAATAACGTGGCACCCACCAGTACAGTGATCAAGTCTTTAATAGCATTCTGACTCTTCAGAATCTTATCCTGTGTCTTATCCATCATGACACACGGAATTTGAAAGTGTAGAAATACAGATTCTTGTTATTCTCTTGTTCTACATGATCCTGGCACTCAACTAACAGATGTAAATACATAACTACAAATTTCAAACTAGAAGCAGTACACATTCAAATTCCCTTAGGAGATGCTATTGTGAATGTATATAAAACTTGTACCATCAGTAACAAGTATCTCTGGTAGAGTTATCTGAGATGGTTTTTTCTGATCCATGTAAAAAGAATAGTTTTGTCTACTGAATCTAGTGTATTTGTTTTCACTGGAGGGAGGAGAAGGAATGCTTTAATTAATGGTTTTAAAGTACATTTATAGAATATTAGGAATTATTTTTAAAAATGCGTAAAGCCAGAAACTGTAGTTTTAATTTCTTGACTTTTTCCTGACGTGATTGACATTTCTTCTGAGATGTTCGTATAGTTGTATAAATTCTTGTCAGAACGTATTGGTGTCATTGATGTTGTTTTCCTGTCCACAAATTTCATATCTAGCTAGCTGCCCCTTTCCTTGAAAGAAAGTGTTACATGTTGATGGTGGCATTACCAACCATGACTTCAAGAGCAAATATGACATTCCCAAAGATTTTTTGAAATTTCAAAATTACATTCTACATCCACATTGCATAAATCTTAGAAAACTCTAAGTAATGTGGCAGATTCATTTGTGGTCATTCATTTAGGACGTAACTATTATGAGGTGATCATCACATCAGTTATACGCTGTTATCAAAGAATTGCTGTTTGCAAGCAGAGAAATCAAGGTACTCAGTGTTACTTTTAAGCTTAGCTATGAAATTAGCTGGGATATGAAGTGTACTGTAATTAACTCAACTGTGTGGTGTGCATTTGTCTGCTCCCGTATGTATATGACACCTCTGAAAATAATGGAAAAATTGTCTAAAGACCGATGCCCCAACTATTTGCAAACAAATAAAGCAAGATCATGCCCACAGGATTGTACAAATACTCTGATGGCATAAGATGCAAAGGTCTGCCTCCTTTATCACGCTCTTGAACTGAGAGACTGCAGGGACCACCTTGGTCTGAACATAACTGCTGATCTCTTCTCCCTGGTATCCAGTGATAGGACATGTGGGAATGGTTTAAAGCTGTGCCAGGGGAGGTTTAGACTGGACATTAGGAAGCATTTTTTTGCTGAGAGGGTGCCAAACACTGGAAGAGGCTTCCTAGAAAGGTGATCAATGCCCCAAGCCTGTCAATGTTTAAGAGGCATTTGGACAATGCCCTTAATAACATGCTTTAACTTTTGATGAGCCGTGAAGTGGTCAGGCAGTTGGACTAGATGGTCATTGTATGTCTCTTCCAACTGAAAAACTCTGCTCTGTTCTGTTCTATTCTATCCTATGCTAAGCTATAATTACTGGTCCTTACTGGTATCTTTCAATCACCCCAAAGTGCTTTAGGGGAATCTCCAGCCTTTGGTTAGCTGCCTTCCCATGAAATGCACAGGCGGAGTTACTCAGATGATGAGGAGGTTATCAAGATGATTGAATAGGAACCTTGTGCTGATGATTCCCAAACTAGGGATTGCTGTTAGCAGTTTTTAAAAAACTAATAATAATTTAAAAAAAATCTAAATTGCCCAAGAGCAGTGACCCACTGATAGAGATAAGAATCTCTTTTTAGCTTGTGTTCCTGTGGAAAGAAACTTCTTATACACTTAGATGTTTAATTTCTGTATGTGAATAAAAATTAAAAAACAAGCTTCTCTTCTCCTAGAAATGCATTATCTTAGTAATTAGAGCATTGGCCTGAATTCAAATCCCCATTCTGCTGGATTCAGTTCAGGAATTGCAATCTCTATCCTTTTTTTCCCATCATTAAACGATTGAGTGTTTTAGCTTAAGCACCTGTTTTCTCTCCTATTGGAACTCTTCCACTTTATATAAATAATTAATCAGGCATTGAAAGAATGATGTGAACCTGCAGCTCTTATATACCGGTTGAACCTCTAACCACTGGCCTGTCAGCTGCAGCCAACTCATGCCTATTTGCATTAGGTATTCCCTACATGGAGAAAAATGTGCTTATGAAACATTTTTCACCTGAGTGAAACAGGGCAGTGGAGAAGAAGTCTATTTTAAGAATCTGATCATCCAGTGTACCTAGTGTTTCAAATAGGATCAAAACCCTTTGCAAAATACGTGACAGCCCGAGGCCTTCACAGTCAGTAAGTAGTTGAATCTGAGTTATTTAATGAACTATAACACCAGCAGTGCTGGATAGCAGCAAAGCATTGTTGACCAAGGAGTGTAGTGCTTATCTCAATCTAAGGAATAAAGATAGTCTTCAGTAGATAAACTCGACTGGACAGGTAACGTTAATGATCTAATTCAGATGATTTTATAAAAGGAGTAACTGCCTGATTAGTAGGCAGGGATGTTTGGCAAGGTAAGCTACTGGATAGAAACCAGATTAATATTCCAAATTTAATTTATGTCATTGACTGATGGAAAAGCAACCCCAGAAGTGAGAATATGGTTGAGAACTTAAAACTCCTGTATTGCTAACTAGAATCATTACAGCAGTTGAGTACATTTAAAGTTCTAGAATCAGCTCAAATGACTGGTCTATATGACCTAAACTGTAAGTTCAAACTTGTAAGGTCTTTTTTTCTTTTTTTCTTTTTTTTTTTTTTTTTTTTAACATCCTGGGAACCTTTTCTGCTACAAAGCTCTGCCTTTCCTTTTATGACATGTTATGTATCTTACAGCATTGCCAGACATCAGTCTGAAAACCATTGAGTAAATCAGAACACAAAGACTTTAATTGCTCATTTTAGCTGTCATTGATTTGATGGTACTGTCTTCAACATACAGATTTTAGAAATTTCTTATTTCCCTTTTACTTTTGTGACACTACCAAGGTAATTTGGAAATCATATTTGACACTTTTTTTCTAGTCAATAGTTGCAAGTCACATTATTTTGAAGGACTGCATTTCAAAGAAATGCTGGTAAAGAAAGGAACCAATATAATTTTAAAAATCTCATCTTGTCAGACACCTTAGCTATAAACGCATGCTGTGGAAACACAAAATAAAGATTTTGTTTTCTTGGTTACAAGATCTCAGAGGTTAAACATGCTTCATTTAGATTACTACCTTGTTTTCTTTCCTTTTTTATTTCAAAGTCTATGGATCTCTATTTCAAACAGAAGTCTAAAGGCAACATTACTGAGGTAATCTCCAGAAAACTTCATGTTAGATAATTAGTGTTGAATGGATATCTTCATCAGAGCACTCCATAGTAAAATAGTGAAAATAGTAAATGCAGTTGAAATTTGCATTTGCTGGTGATGCTTTACAAGACTGTTACTCTCAGTGTGACTCAGGAAGAGATGAAGCAGTAGTGATTACTGAAGATCCCTGAAATGAGTCCTTTTTCATCTGCCTGGTTTAGGTGGTACCCATGTTCTCTTCACTTTCCTGTCTAGTTTAATCTACTTCTTTCTGTATGTAATGGAAGACTGCCAAAACAGAGGGATTTTAACAGTCAGGAATACCAAAATATCTTCCTTTTATACAGCTAAATCTTAAAATACCATTACAACAATATTTGAGTAGCCTAATGTCTTTAAAAGCTGAAACATACAGAGCATGAGGAGGCCAGGGAAAAAGACATCTTCAGTGGGAAGGAGCAGCAAGCAATAAAGAGAAAATAAATATGTACAAGTTATGGAGGAAAATTATTAAAAATACCAGTAGAGAGCCGCTCTAAACAGAAATCAGATAGACATCAACATTACTATGTCAAGAAATATTGAGCATGCTAAAAAATCTTCAGCCTCTTTATGCTACCTTTTTTGAAGGGCTTCAGCTGACAAAAACTGTCACAGAAGCTGAGGTTCACCACAGAGTTTCACTTAGCAGTTGCTCCTAAGTGCAGTTCCTGAACAGTTGCCTAGGAAGCAGCAAAATCTGTATTTCAAATTGTATTTGTATATCAAAGAAGAATGCACTACCTCCTTCTGCAAGGACCAGCTGGGGCTGATGCTCATCTCAGACCAACAGAAGTCAAAATTTTCTTAACCGGGATCTGTATGGTGGTGCTGCTGCGAGGGGAAATCAGGCCTCTCTTGTTTACTTAATGTATTAGAACAGTGAGTTTTTTTCCCTTTATCCCTAAATATGATAGTTTTTCTTCATTTGCATTAGCTATAATGAAGTATATTCAAGTTGAAGTATGCAGGGCTCTCATACAAGTCAGCATGTATTCATTATTCTCAGTATCTCACCAAGCACATAATCCATGTTTGCTTGAAGTGTGCAGTGATTTTCCCACTGCTTTGTTTTGTTGGAATATCATAAAATTATTTTATTTTATTTTTTTAAGAATTCCTTGCTTTATGTAGAGGTAATATTGAACTGTTCCCTTCTTCAACAAGATTTAAAGAAAGAACAAATTTAAATATCTATAATTATAGAACTTAGAACTGTTAAGCAGGTAAAGTAAATTTACTGTTGATGCATATTTACTCTCTGTGGGGTTATTGACTTTATCATTTAATGGTTTAGTCCTGCAGTTATTAAAACATTAAGTGTTTTCCCAATAGCCATTATAACAACTGCTTTTGCATTTGAATGCTAAATGAATCTGATGTGGTTCAGCCTGAAGTGACAGCTTTATATTGAAACTCTGTTCTAGCTCACTCCTCTCCTGATTGCCCCTTCTTTTCTATTTCAGTTTATGCTGTTGTTACTGCTCCTTGATATTATTCATCTTTCCTCTACCATTCCTCAGAAACAGCCAACAGAAATCATGGGAAATGAGAGCTGGAAGAGACCTCGAGGGGCCACATTACGTATATTCTTTTTTCTGTTCTTCTCATTGTGTGGATTCTACAGGAAGGACACAGGTACAGAGAACTTAAATTACATAGTTGGTTCACTTACATATTCTGTAACGAAGAAAGCTCTGATTTCCTCCTTTTTACTCCATGAGTTTCACACTGAATACATGCTGTAAGACAAAACTCCTCTGTTTCTTCCAAGGAAGAAAAACACACAGTTAAATAAAGACAACAGTGCAGTGTTCATCCCAAAGCAGGTAAAAAGTCTGTCAGGCTGAACTAATTTCTAATAATCAATTTATACCTGTTGAGATATATTACGTACTTTAAGGTTGATTTGCCAGAGTGGTTTTCATTATTTATCAATTATCTGTAGGCATGAAAAGACATCATTTTTTCCCCTCTGGAATCTACAAGCACCTGATTTCAAGCCCAGTCAGATCTTCTCATCCTCATCCAGCCATCTGGATTGCTCAGCA
The DNA here is from genome assembly GCF_000690535.1 of Cariama cristata. Lineage (NCBI taxonomy): Eukaryota > Metazoa > Chordata > Aves > Cariamiformes > Cariamidae > Cariama > Cariama cristata. The sequence continues at coordinate 82,337 of NW_009635574.1, read as the reverse complement.
TTCAATTTTCTCTGTTGATGATCATGCCATTTTTTGTATTTTTTTATGTTTTTGTATAATGCAATGGAGAATCATCATTTGATGCTTAGAACCATAAGGTATAGTTTCAAATTAGTGGCAAACTGTAATTTTATACCAAGTATTGATATGCTATTAATATATTCAGGCAAAGGGTCAGGTGATGCTGAGAGGTTATGAATGGTCATAGGAATATTTGGGTCTCTCCTCCCTTCCATCTTCCTAATCCCTCTACACTGATCTGGTGTCTCCGAGGGCCAGGACTAAACTCCTGGATAAGGAGAGACCAGGCAAGACAAGGACTGAAACTCCTTCCTCATCATATACGGGGGCTGGGACTGGAAAGAAGTGCAAAAAACAGTCCAGTGAGGCACAAAACAAGCATTATGAGCACCGTGATGCAGTGGTAACATCAGTACCAATAATTTTGGTAGCAGTTGATATGTCATTTATTGAAAAGTGTGGTGCTATTGTGGTGGGGATATATTATGCCTCATTACTTCAAATCAATACACAATGAGCAAATAAACTAGAAAATATATTAAAACTCACATGTCTTCTGGATTCTAAGATTAAAATTCAGGTTTGACAATGCTACAAAAGATTCAAGGAAAGAAGATTGGGACTTTGGAAGTCCTGCAGGCCTGCAGTTATTAAAACCAAAAATACTGTTCTATCAGTATGAACAGAGGTAAGAGTAAAAAGATAGTTCATCTTTGGTGGGTTTTTGGTCAACATTTAATTATTTGCTAAAGTGCTTCATAGTAATCTCAGTCTAAACAAGAATTTTTCCATGGACTAAGTTCTGAGATCCCGTTTCCTATTGGGTAGTGATGCCCCGATGCCATTGGGACTACTCATCAAATTGTGATGCATGTGCAGCAAATGTGACAGAACAGAACTATATGAAAGCCAAGAGAAAAAAAAAAAAACGAAAGTAATTCTGCATGATTAATGCAAAAGACTGGAAAATTATATCAGACTTTTAATGAGCCTTGACCTAGCCACAATAATCAAGTACTGGAGGTGGTCATGACATCCATCAGTTATGCCTCTCTCTCTCTGAAGGAGTATTTTCAAATCAGTCAAATACGATTATGTTTTATGAGTATATAAGTGCAGTAAAATGTCATAATTCAAAACCAGTATCTTTCTCATTAACGCTGTTATTCTGACTAATATCAGATGTGACTACTGTGATTTGACCATTTCTGGTCAATAATTTTAACAACTTTTCCTAATTTACATCTGAATATAACCACAGTACTTCCTCATCATTTATGCTCTTGCTATGATTAATTTGCCAAGACTTTTCAAATATGAAGTAACCTTCATTTGCTAGTCATTTGCATTTCTTAAATTTATTTGAAGATTTAAACATACTAGTATCTGTTTAAATAAAATATTAGAGTGTTAATTTATACTTAAGTAACCATGCATTTTTGTTCATCTGACACTAGTGTAATAGCACTGAGCTAAACTGAGAAATGTTTCTTTTTGGCATATGTATTGTAAGCTTTTTTGTATTATAGAACCGTACAGCATACTGTGACTGTAATCTTCTACCAAAGTCAGCTAAAAAGCTGTAAGAATAACACCTCTGTTGTTTGTGATGAGATTAGAAACTCTGCATTATGAATAACCCTAAGGAGCATGTTTAACTTGGAACTGGCCACTGCCAGGCTGCAGATGCTGAAAAGCACTATATATGATATAGACTAGAGAAGGAAAGTCTGGTGGCTAGTGGAGCGCACAGAAGGAAGGCTGCAGAAAGACAACGACTTTAGGCCAGGAAACACAGGATCAAGCAATGCAGCAGGCTAAGTGGCAGAAGCTGGACACTTGTTGGGAGAAAAAGGCATGAACAAATGCAAGGAATTTGAGAGGAATTGAGGAGTGGGGTCCCAGTGAGTAAAGCTAGACTGTTCCTAGGAGGTATTGACTCTTACAACACTTTGTGACCCCTACTGTGAGGGCTGTAGTACAGACAAGATGTACTTGTACTGACCTTTAGATATCTGTAAGCTACATGGACTTTCTGTAATCACTTGCTGCCACAGTGACTTCACATAGCTGCGTAATACCTCCCAGCCTGCACAGTTATATATTAATGAATAATATTTATGCCTTATAATAAGCTTTTAGCACACCATAAACCATGATATTATTGCATAATGGTGATATGTCACAAAATGAAAGAGATAACTGTTGTGTACAGGTGTTGGGGTGGTAAGAAGGTTCTTTCTGGATGTCTATGAGAAAGGCCCAGTAGCAAACAGCTTAATAAAACAGCTCTTTTCATAAAACAGAATTAAAAAAAACCTTCCATCTCTTCAGATGCTAGGAGCCTTGCTTTCATGCAGCATCAGACAGGCTCTGCATGGATTTTCCCATGACATGCTGCACAGGTGCCAACCATGGAGGGGTTGCTCCTCCCTCCCATGCTGTGGTGCCTTTTACCTTGTGTAAAAATCAAAGCCATGTATCTTGTCCTGACAGACTGGACATTATCTCTGTCATAACACTCACTAACATGCAGCATGTGGCACTCCAGCAGGTTCCCTTAGAGCGGCTACTCATGCTAATGTATGGACTTCTTAAACCCCAAGTACAAGGCTCAATAGAGCAGACATGGCTTGTCCAAGATCGTGAACTCGTCAAACAGAACATCTTCCACAAGGCTTCCAATAGAATAACCAATTGCACAAGTCCCAGTGTCAAGACTTTAATCCTTTGCAATGGATTTTTGTATGTCTTTAAGCCTTTTATTTATTTCCTGCAATGTCACTTTCCGCAACACTCAGCAAATAAGTTATCCCAAAGAGTGCAAGAATAGGTTATACATATTGTATGGGTTGGTTGGTATTGAACTGACTTTTACTGATTTAGTGTGCACTGCTAAAGAGTAATGTAAATGTAATCCAAGCTTCTTCACTAAAACTTGCTGTGAAACATTTAATGATTCTGTGATGATGGCATTGCATTTGGTAGAAAATGAAGTGCCACAGAAATTAAGAAGTAAAGCTTTCTATCTTCAATTGATGATGCAACATAAAAGCAAAATACTTGCTGCTCCATTTTCATTTAAGGACATCAGTGAGACCACGTCATTATGGTGTTCAGATATTTCAATAATAGTTTGGTTCACACAAACACTTCGAATGCAACAGGTTAAGGATAAAAATACAAGACATGTTTGAAAATTAAGAAGACTTGGAACCTTATCCTCAGTGAGTCACAGTTTAAAATGAAACAAACCAAAGTAAAATATTTTGCTTCCAAATAAACATCCTGTTCCCCAACTTACTGATGACTTCAGCCAGAAACTGAATAGCCTTCTCTACTGTCAGTTGTTGACCTCAGTGAGTGTGTCCTCCCACTTTGAGGACCACGTATCTTTAAGAAGTAACTGTCTCTGCATCTTTAATGTGTGCAGGTTGGGGGTTGTTTGTAAATTGCAAATATTTGCACTAAGTAATTTTGCTGAAAACCAGGCCTAAGGATTTATTGCCTTCTTATCTACTGCCTTTATTATAACATTGTGAATAACTCTGACAAAGAAAATTCTGCATTTTTAGCTCAAAATATAATGCTTTGTTTCATTATTCTTAATTGAAAAAATAAAGTTGAATTCAACGGCAAATGAAAATATCATTCTAAATGGAAAAATCAAGAATTTGATTTTGAAAATATCAGAATATATTGTTCTCGTGGTTGGTTTTTAGCCGTATCATTTCTTATTGAAAAATGTACATGTTTTGAAATTTTTTTTTAATTTTAGTAATATACATTGCTTCAATAGCATCTGGTTTCAGAAAGGTCTACAGATTAACAATTACATATTTCAGAATAAATATGTTCTGTTCTATAATTTCAGAATTTTCCTATGTTTCAGGAAAGGATAAGGACCTATTTAACTGTGTCTTACCTCAAATGACCACTAAATAGATATAGACGTTATTGCTATTGTTAAAAGCTCTATGCTGTCCAAAGTTTACTTTAAATTAATAAGCAGACTGAAGTACCCCAAAATAGGAATTTTTCCTACAAATGAATTTCACAGTGCATGAAACAAGAATTTTTACAACTTTGATTCTTGTAAAAATAAACTACACAAAAAGTAGCACTTTTTTCCCCACACATTTACAAGGTTCGTAACCTTGTATAATAGTGATAAAACTTCCCTGCAATCTGTTTTCCCGTCACAAGTTATATTTTTTTCATTTCCCCATTTCTCAAACAATTTTCTGTGATAGCTTCCTCATGAGGCAGATTGGTACTTATTAAATGATTATGTCAAGGAGCTGAGGTTATAATAATAATAAATAATCCATTGCAATTAAATAGAGCTTTTAATCTTCAAAGTGCTTCCCAAATATTAACTAATTAAAAAACAAAAGAAGAAATTAACTTTAGGGGACCATAGACCTCTTGGTTAGCAGAGATACTTAGGAACAGGACATTCTAGGCTCCCACCTAGCACTTAAGTGGTTTAGCAGAAGGGTAGGCAAAGCTCACCAGGCCTGGGTTTATCAATGTCTCTGTTTTTTATACTTGTTACCCAGAAAATCTTTCAATCGGAGATAATTTCTGCATTCGTGGATGTAAGGGTTAATTGATCTCTGCAAATGAGTCTTTCTGAGTAACTGATGGGATAGCTCACCTTTAGTCCCTGGAGGGCATGTGTAGCTGTCCTATGGGGACTATCCTGATTTTACAGCAAGTAGCTCATCCACATTGTTTTTGCATTTGTCTGTATTGGCTTCTCAAAGGAAAATATCAGCTGACCATCTCTGAGAAGAAACTTGTGCATGGATTTCTCCTTGTTCCTACATTCTGTCCCTGTGCATGCCTCTTGGCTTGAGAGTTACTGAAAATGTCCATATGTAGATAACAATGTGAAATTTTAAATAATGCTGTGTGCTTATTGTAAACAACTAAACACCACTCTGGCAAAATTGCACTTGTACTTCTTTCTGTGGCAGCAATGATGCAGCTGTTTTCATGGGAAGAAGTACCTGTGATTTTATACTAATGAGGTGCTCATGGTCTTCAAAGATCTTCTGTTTATCGATGAAATTTTATGGCTGACATCAGAAGAATCAATCAGACTGGGGTGTGATGTTTTCTTGATTTTGGCTTCTTATTTCACTACTGTAAGAAGACCATCAGGCATTTTGGATGATCCTTCTTTGGAGCATGAGGGGGTCAGAAAGAGCACTTTCTGAGTTGAGATTTGCTATTTCTTTGTTTAAAACGTTTCCTTAGTGTGTTTCAATTGTTGTTCTCATAATTGAAATCTGATTTGTAACCTTTTCCTGAATATCTCCAGCAGAATGTCAGAAAAGTAGCTATTAATATTGATAGTGTAGATATCATGGAATTTACACAAGCAGAAAGAAAAAGATCCTCATCTTGTCTTTGCAGGAAGGCAGAGAGATTAAAAGCATGGTTCTGTTCATCCAAAATGTTGGAATCCTGATGACAACATAACCTCAGGAAGGATAAGAGATTATTTAAGTATAATTTGACAGGATAAAAATATTCCTGATGGCCCTCACAAAATCTAATGATGAAATACAGAAGCATGCTGGCATCACTTGTATGGTAGTTCTTAGTTATATTCCACAGCAGTTTTTGCTCCTTCTCTGTAAGAGTACAGTAAGAGATAATTTAAACAGTCTGAGATTTGATGTAACAAAAGTTTTAATAGCACGTGATTTTCTTTATTTTTTTAAGTCAGCCAGCTCGATACCTTTCTGAAGGACCTAGAGAGTTCTTAGATGGTGTTCTTGTTTACCTGACATGTGACCCATCATGCAAGCCTTGGGGAACAGCGAGGAGCAGTAGTGAGGAAATAGTGTGGGGGCTTTGCAAGTGAGCAGGTATTGATGCTTAAGATAAGTTGCAGAAAGGGATTGTATTTTCAAATGTTGTGGGGGAAAGACAGGGTTATGAGGATATCATTGACTCTTTCATCTCAGATGGACAGGAAAGGAAGGAAGAGGGGAGAGAGAGTGGAATTATAAATTTAATGACAAAACTATGGTTTTCATCATTTCATTATTTGTTCACATAGCAGCCTGACCTTTGGTGATGCCTTTAATAAGATAAATAACATCCAAAATCACTGAAAAAGGTCTCAGGAGTATAGGATCTCGAAAGTCTTTGAGCACAGTTCTCTCTTTCATAAAGCACTTCATTCCACTAGAAAGCATCAGAGGGAGACTAAGTAAGAGGAATAGCAACACATCATCTTGTACATCAGCTGGAGAGTGATTTCAGAAGAACACTCAGTAATGGAGGTGGAGGGTGAGTAATTGAAAAGGAGTTGATAAACCGTATAACTGGCTTTGGATTTATTTGTTGTTTTCCTCTCCTAATTCCACTCTTCATCAATAAATGACTTTTTCATAGGATAAAAAGCAAAGGAGATATGGGAAGGAGAGAAGATATAAGGAGTACAAGTCTGACTTGTTCATTTTTAAATATCAAATTTGACCATCTCAGCAGCTGATATTTTTCATTAACAAAATGGACAATTATCACTACAGTTTAGCCGTTTTTTTTATCTATTTTCAGATATTTTTAGAAGCATGTTTAACACAGAAGAGTATATAGTCTTTGATTACTTTTCTGAATGCTGCCCAGTGAGTGTACTTTTCAGCAGATTGCCTCTGACCACTGCTGCTTTGCAAAGTGCTCTGTTATTTCTGTAGAGATTCTCCTTTTATGTCTCAAGGGCTGAAGGAGACCTCATATATCCAGAAGATAGCAAAATAGCTGGCATTTGACTCTGTTCACATAAGGGTATTTTTTGTCATATGCACAGTTAAGGCCAGAAAGCCTGTTCTTTTACTGGGTTGTTTAGTCCCATGTTTTATTTGACCTTTCTTAATTTTCATTCTTTCTCCTATTCTTTTTTCCCTCTCAGAAATCCCTGAAGGACTCCGTTCTCTGTCAGTTGTAACATAATGTCATTGGCCAGGTTGAAAAGATTATTTCTTATGTAACATGATATATTCTTGGTTTTCAAATATATTTCTCTCCACCACTTTTCAATGAACCTTCATAAATCCAGCTGAGGGCAGGCAAGATCCATGTAGCTCTGAGAAAAAGGGTAAACCTAATTTACTAAAGATTCATGAGTTGTTTCCTCACACACTGCCAGTTATTATACCCAAGTATAGTATTTCTGATGGAATTACGCTGAACATGAAATAGTGTTTCTGCGGCAACTGAATTTAAGAAAGATCACCACTAGTCTCAAAATAAATAGAAACTCTTTCTCGTAATTTACCATAAAATATAAATTCATTTTAGTGTATGATTTTAAAATTAGCTGTGATGGTAGTTTAATTTCTTCAAAGACAGCATTGTACTCCTGTCTTGCATGATCTGTGTGAGTTTACATATGGCATAATGCATTCCTTGCATATTCAAAATAAAGAGTGCACGCAAAGCAGATAAGATTTGAATAAAATTGGAACAACAGATATTGTTCCACTGATTTCAGTCATTTAAATTTGCAAGTGTTTGCATCTGCGTATCCAAGACTCAGCTTGTTTTTTTCCCCTCCATGAAATGCCTTGGCTTTTAGGCCCCAGCAGAGCAGTTACACAGGATCAGCAGCAGTCATATTCACATGCATTAGGCATCCAGCCCTTGTTGCTCTCTTCATCCCTGCAGGGCAAAGCATGTCCATGTCCCTACTCTTGTCAGTGGTAGCTGGGTGCTTGAAAATGAGACATGTCTGTGCCCTCTCTTCCTTGCTCTGACCTATCCTGCCAGACAGTAATTGCATTAAGAACCATATATAACAGACCATCCAGCCAGGAAAAGCTGCAGCATCCCTGGCAGTCAGGCAGGCAGGGGTAATTTCCTTCTCTTTCTCTATTATATGGGATAGCGATAGGGGCAGGAGACACTGCCAAAGTGTGATTCTCCCATGTTCTGCCATTTAGCCTGCTGCATTGCTCCAGTACTGAGGAATAAAGAATTTTTCCACACTTAATCATTTGAAAATTAATGGTAAGCTGTATTTAGAACTGAGAAGCAGGATTTCTTGTGTTGCAGTACATTTGTTAGTTATACTACTGGAAATAATTTAAAACCTTTTCAGATGCAATTCAGAGGGTTGCTGCCTCATGTATAATCTTAAAATGCATGTTCTAAACATCAAGTATGTAAATGCAGTTTATGCCTGGAGTAATTCTTCCTTGTCTACTCCCCGCCTCCCCAGAAAAGCCCTAACATACCATATTTTCTAAAGCTGAGAAGGGATTTAACTATCAGAAACCTATTTTTCCACCTTTAGTTGGGCTGGCTGGAGTGCTCAGAGAGAGAAAAGGCAGAGATCTCTCTTCATATCTCTTCACTGTGCCATGAATATGTCAAAGCAAGGGGATACCCCACTCCTAAGTGATTTTAACAGTAGAAATATCTTGTGGATAATAAATACATTGAATACTGTACTAGAAAGCTGATCTCTAAACTATTTATAAGGTAAAACTGAATCATTAATCCTTTTCTTACTTCTGAGTTTGGTACACCAAATATGTGAGTCTTCCCACTGTTTCTTGCCATTACACTTCATTTGGAATGTACATTTCAAGGTAATCAGATTTCAAGAAAATAGACGTTGGGGAATTATATTAAAACAAATCAATCTGGAAGAAAGGTAGAGAAGCTTTGATGAGAACATAATTACGGATTTAAAACTGTATTATTTATGTGGGGGTTTGGACCAGGAACAGTGTTCTATGAAATTGTGATCTCAGCATAACATAAAGCAAACAAGCCTTTTCAAGTGGATTAAGAGTACTCAAGTGGTCTGAGCAGAGAACTATAACAAATATTGACTACCAAACTGAAGAGAGCGACGTAATGAGCCACATCAGAGGGGTTCATCCCTGTCTATATTTATTTTAAGTATCCCTGGCAATTGAAAATAATGAAAGAAATGTGGCTTTATAAATAGACCTCTTTGAGAAATAAGAACATTAGCCTTGCTATGTGGCTGCACAACACCTCTACTATCATTTTATATCCTAGAGTGGGAAAATACTTCTTTCCTCCTCTTCTGTTCCCCAAGGAACCCTCTGCCCTGCTTTTTTATTCCAGTGCACAGCCCCGTGACTCAGGCTGTGTTGCAAGATAACTCCTTGACCCCGCAAGGCTAGATAATATTCCTTATATATGCTGCACTGTTTTGGTCCTCCTAACATGGAATGATAGCCCCTAAGGGGATAAAAGGTGTTGTTATCAAGTTAAGTTTCTTTAACAAGCCAATGGTCCAATCCAATATAAAAATCAATTTTTCGGAGCTTCACAATGAAGAAGCATAATGTATTTTTATTGGATCTAGCCCTGAGCTATCTTGTCAAAAGTTAGCAAAATGTTGTTCAAAACCTCTTATTGAATTAGGGGCTTCTGAGCTTTGCATGGTTTCCCAAACACAGAAGAACCTAAAGCACCATAAATCTGTGAAAGAATGAAAGCAGTGAGTTGTGCTAGGTGACAGAAATTGGTTATGCATTATCTAAATTGGCAGCTTTCTGAAAGGGATAACTTAATCAGTTTTATTTTGTTTTGTTTGGGTGTTGTTTTTTTTTTTTTTTTTAAAAGCTCCATTGAAAATCCAAGTTCACTGGCAGAGATGGACACAAATGAAACTAGAAACTAAAAACATCAAGTAAATGACCTTATGCTTTCCACAAATCAGGACAGTTTCCCCAGTTGGCAGAGTTCTAGGTGATTAGTATAGAGCAGCACCATTTACTTTCTTTCTTTTCTGAAAACTGCACAAGAGAAACTTCTGAATTTTAATCAAGATTTATGCTGGAGGGAAGGAGGGAAAGATTTTTGAGTGTTTTAGCTTGGAGACAGTTTAATCATATTTATTATAATACATTATATTCATCATCCATTGTATGATTTTAACATCACCCTAAACGGGAGGGGAAAAAAGGCTAAAGTCATGCTACCAAACTTCCTTCTCTCATTATTTTTATTTTGTGAATTAGTCATTTGATCATGACCTATGTTTTAGACATTCACCCCTATTTTGTTATTTAAATAAAGATCAAATAACAAAGCTAATTGCTATCCAAAGCACAGGGCTTTTTTAAGGGTATACTCTCAATTATGCTTACGCTCGTTCTTTTGTAAGAATACGCGTTAAATGAACATCACTGAAATGAAGAAGACGACCAGTGCTGGAGCCCTAGGACTCTTGAATCTCCTGAGTTTCCCGTGTTTGTCTTTCTATGACAATACAGTGTTATTTCCAGTTTGACATTTCTTTTTAATCAGCCACTTAGTCATTGAAATGATCACATAACTTAAAAGCGGGGAGTTTAATGGGACAATGAGATGATTTTCTTTGGAGGACACAGAGAAATTCTGGATGGGATTAGATACACACAAAGACATTCAGACAGAGAACTGGCCAAAACCCAGGTGGAAACTAATTTCAAATCATTATTTTTTTCTCAAAATAGAGAGGAACTTAAATTATTAATCTGATCTTCAGGTGAACTCAAAGAGAAAGAGTCAAAACGACTTAAGTTGTGTCCAACCTGACTAACTACTGGAATAAGAGATTTACTGATTTGAATGCTACAGATATCCAGAAAAGACACTAAGGGAAAATCATACACAGATCTTTCTTCCCTAGCAGGATTTTAAAAATTGTTTTAACTTGGTTCAGATTGGTTTTTTACATGCACAGTTTTTGTCTTCACGAGCTGGGAAAAAAGAATATGTTATTTGATGGATATTTTCTATCAAGTCTAACTTAATAACTCAAGATTGACTTCTCATTGAGGTATTTTCCCTATTCCTTATTCATTAGGACAAATTATGCTAAGATTTTCTGTCTTTTTTTTTACTATTTTTTTAACTATTTTTCTCAGCAGTTTGGGCATAGCTGTAACTGTGAGGCACTCCATTGTTACTTTAGCCATTTAAGAAAACTTGATGTGCCATCCAGTAAACATACTGGGTAATCAGAGCTGCAGGAGCAAATCTGCATCATTTTAGTTGCAAATCTATTATGAATTTTACAATGGTGATGATTTTGGCTGAATAACATATTTAAAGTTTTGTATAAATACATCTTGTCTTTACTGCCATTTTAGAAGAGCAAACATTGCATCTGAATCCTTAATTTATTTTTTTTCCCAAATGTATCTTGGGTTTCAGAAATTATGCCTTTTTGCATATTTTTTAAAAAACTATACAGTTTTAGGGTGTGGTCCCTTGAACTGTCATTCAAACATGAAATTTGATTACCTTCAGTGAATTCCTTATGTGAGCTGGAACTCTGGGGCAAGCTGTGCTTAAATGTTTGAGGGATATTTCCTTTTACAGATCTCTGTTTGTGGAGATATAGAAAACACAAATCTTTAACTGAAGGCTTTTCAGTGCTTCCTCCTAGTATCTGTTAGAAATATATATATATCTTTGAGTCTAAACTCTTATGCACTCTAAACCCTTGCTCTAAACTCTTCCTTTTTCATGATAAAAAAAATTGACAATGTATTAATGACATTTTTTATAGCATTCAGACCCAACAACCTATATAATGGTATCCCAAAAGCAAATACATCCAATATCACAAGTTTCACAAATGATTTTGAAATGTAGAAAAGTACCTGAATTTGAGAACTTTAGTACCCGTTCCCACACTTTTTGCTGTGGAGATTACCACTTTTAATTTTTCGTAATGGATGTTTTTTTTTGTTTGTTTTTTTTTTTTTTTTTTAAACAAACAGCATCTGAAAATCTGGTTTATGGTATTTCCTAAGCCAAATAGGAATTGCAAGTATGAGCTGCATTTGGATTTTCCAGACAGCCTTGAAATGACAAAATAAAGGAATTTCTGCTATCCAGTAAAATAAACACTTTCCAAAACTGAAGAAACAAAAAGTATTGCTTATTATAATAGGTTACAAACACTAGCTACCTGGCTACATGACATTTAAAATGCTCAGATGTCAACTGAATTCAGTAAAGGTTTTTAAAATACAGACATTTGTGTGGTTTTCTCTCTGCTTCCACCTGCATTTTGAATTTGATACTAAATTCCCATCTTCAGCTTTCAGAATCTGGTTTCCTATTGTATTATATCTTATCTCAAAACATAGTACTAATTCCTTAATTGATTAATAATGACTAAGTTTTTTTTTTAAAAGTTATTAGTTCTACCTAAAACCTTCAAGAGCACGTTAGGTATTTGAAATGATGTTTTTTAAAAATGTTTCTGCACTTGCAGAAGTGTCAACAATCTGGAATCTTCATATGGACTGCCTGAAAGAGTTTTAAGTCTCCATGTGTTTCTGCTTTTAAAAATCAGGCTATCTTACTCAGCTTTTGAGGACTGTTAGCTTTTCATGGTTAGATATTCTCTTATTTATATGCAATACTGAAATGCGGTGTTTTTCCCAAGCTGTACAGATTACTGATGAATGAACTTTTGTAGTATCATAAGAAGCTTAGTAAAATAACTAGGAGTTGTTGCAAGCAATGCCAAAGGTAAAATGCAAGTCACCTACTTGCATGAATAATATTAGAAAGAATCATCTGCAGTTTGGGGAGCTAGGTATGTGCATCTGGATATGTTTAAAATTATTAACTGGTCAAAATGAGAAAAAATGGTTTGAGGAACAAAGGAGAATATAAAGAAAAAAACCTGCCTAGATTTCAGATACTCCTTACAAGAATGTGCTGGCTATTGTAAATACATAATAATTTGCCTCATTCTGTCCTGTGTCCTCCATCCAAATGCCATTCTTCAGCAGGTGAAGAGGTATGATGATATGTTAGATTTTTAAATTTCTTATCTTGAGTATAGGTATGAAGGTTTTAGGATTAGCACCACTGCCTGCATAATTATCAAAGAGAGAAATGATATTGCGTGTAGTAATCAATCTCAAAGCAGTGATTTCCCAGTTTCTCTTGAGTAAGATAGTCTACCATTTCTGATATGATTTGCCTTCTTAAAAATACACATCATCTAGGAAAAAAGTTCATTTTCTCACATACATGATTTTTCAGGGGGTTAAGAAATCTGTAGCTTTATCCATTAGTACTGCCTCTTAACAGGATATGGCAATGTCACCGTTTAAGGCTGGGCCAGCTCTTAAAACGGGCGGCAGACGCTCTCTGTTAACTCTCTCCCTCCCCCCGGGAGGGGAAAGGACGGAGAAAAGGGAGAGAGACTGATGGGTTGGAAATTAAAACTACTTTAATAATACAACAATAATGGAAAAAAAGTATAAGGTATTAATACTAGTAGTACTAATAGTGGAAATAAGGAAAAGTATACAAAACCAATCCTGAGTGTCCCGATGAGGGTGGGGGATCGCAGGCCGCAGGCCCCAGAGGCTACGCCCGCGCCCCACCC
>NW_009635574.1:66070-68887 GCF_000690535.1 Cariama cristata | reverse complement strand
GAACCGTATTCAGGGAGGCACGGATCGGGGTTGGAGGCAGGAGAGCAGCAGGGTCCCACAGGGATGCCGGCCATGAAGGAAGACAGCAAGACTCTCGTGATCCCTTAGCTTTATACTGAGGATGACGTGGATGGGATGGAATACCTCGTTGGTCAGTTTTTGGTCACCTGTCCCGTCTGCACTCTTCCGCAGGTGCCACCCTTTTACGACTTTTACCCGCTTAACGAAGGGGGGCCAGCAGTGGCCTTGGTTCTCATGGGGATAAGTATAAACATGGGCCATTCTGCATACCAATCCTACTGATACTTCAGTAGCAACTATAAACATCGAGCGTTATCAGGCCTGAAGCGCAGACAGTGTCTGAAAAATGTGTGCCTGTACTTTCAGAAAGTGCAGTTACTTAGAAGGGATTTGATGGAAAGAAAAACTCCTGAAAAGAGAAAATAGCCCTGTTTTAGCCAAACCAGGACAGGCAACTTTTATTAAACCATAAACCTCTTTCTGGTCTTATTATTCCAACCTAAATACATTTATTTTCTAGAATTTCTACTGTTTGATTGGTTTTGGGTGTTGTGTTCATATGATGAAACTCAGTCAGAGCAGAGACACACTGTGCTCTCCCAGACTAGGATATACAGAGTGATCATTTGCCCAAGGAGGTAGCAATCTGCAGCCCTAAAACTACATTGTGATTTTCACAGGTCAACTGCTGCCTTTGGATGCAATCTCTCACCATCAGAAAGTTTCTGTGTAGGGACAGCAAATCTCTTATCTGATCTCAGTGAAGAGCTGTTGGCTGCGAAGATATGGAAGAGATCTAGGCAAAGAGGAAGATGGAGAGGAAAAAACCTGGAGAGAGAAAAAAGTACAGTCATTTTTATTTTATTTTAGTGTTATTTGGTCACTCTTTGGCAGCAGACTCCATTAATTAAGAAATGGAATTTCTTTGGGCTTTGTGAATCTTGATTTTTTAACTGTGTGAAATATAATGCCAACATTTTCAATAACCTACCACTGAGTAATTTGAGGTACAGTTTTGATTAACTCTAGAAAGCATAGTATTATCTTGTCTATTTTCATGTTCTGTAAAAGGATCTAAAATGGCAGGATCAATTAGTTTTGATTTCCATACCAATCAGTCCAGATGGTTCCCATTATTTGCTGAAGATAGCTGCAAATTGAATTTTTGAACCCATAATTCACATTTCATAGAAGGTGATACTGAACTATCTTTCTGCAGAATAATCAGAGCTGAAGCCTGCCTAAGCTCACCTTTCTCCAGACTTGGAAGAATGTTTGAAAAGTACAATGTACTATTTCAGTAAAAGAGAAAAACAAGCAATGTTGTATTCTTTTCAGGGGAGATGGAAAAATGTCTGCTTAGATGATTTCTTAAGTGATTTACATACTATCTTGTTCCAAGATATTAGAAATGATGGTGGATCTTAGAAAGTGTCTGTAACTTACTGTAACAGTGATTCAGGGCATAAGCCATTACTAGCACTTCAAATATATCTGTAGCTGAACACAATCTACCTTCTGATTACTATTATTTTATATCATAACAGAACACTCAGAAAAAAATATTTATAGACAATGCTAATTTAACAGTCAGTGCAAGCTTCTTGCAAAGTGTCCCCCACAATCCACCATGCTCATGTAATTTATCTGAACAGCATTTAATAATACTCCTTCACACTTATAAGTGAGAATTTAAGCAGTTCTGGTTCCTTAATACTTAAAGCATCTGAGTCCTAAATCCTTTCCTTATATCATGTAATGTATCTTGGGTCCACAAATAACACAGATTTCAGCCTGCATATGATGCATAAGCCTGTATGCAGCAGTTTGATCCAGGACTACCGTTGCAGTGTTGGTTGCACATTCTGCCATTCCCCTTGGGTAATAAGAATTGCAAAAAGATATATATGTATGTACACATGCACACAAACTATACATAGATGCATATGATATCTTTATGTGTATTATCTTTATATATATCTTCTAGATATATGTATGTACAATATCTTTAAAGGTACTGCTATATTCCTCTCT
This sequence comes from Cariama cristata, assembly GCF_000690535.1. Lineage (NCBI taxonomy): Eukaryota > Metazoa > Chordata > Aves > Cariamiformes > Cariamidae > Cariama > Cariama cristata. Next base: position 66,832 of record NW_009635574.1, on the reverse strand, counting down.
TAAATAAACCACTTGAAGTTTCTAGCTTTAGCTATTTATGAGGCATCTGGAAGTTTTGATTTAAAATATCTGGAGGAATTGTGCAGTTTTTCATGATCAAATAGGCAAAGAAAACAACAATCTAAGAAAATGACCTGTTATAGCGAAATTACTGTTAAATAGCAAGATAGTACCTACATGGAGACAGGTATCGGTCATTATTACCTCTATCTTTTTTTTGTCTGTTTTAGAAACTACTGGAGCATTAATCATATCATTTGCATAACTCAAGAATGAGTTTGAAACATCCTCAGCTGTCTTGCAGTAGACCAAAGGAATAGGAATTTCAAAGACTAGGAATGCAGTTAGCCGTGGGCTTTGTAGCATTTGACTTCTGCTAACAAATTTGTCTTTGCACACCAATTAACTATCAGGCATTTATTCTACTTTTACTAAAGTGCTTTCCCAGTTCCATGATTTTACTTTAAGGTTTTTAACCTGATTACCGATGAAAACAAAAGCTGCTTGATTACATTGTCAGTCTCTTTTTCTTCCCCTTTGATAATGTTTGAATTCACTGACTAATTGCAATCCAAATTTGATAGGTGGACAGTGGTTTCAAAAATAAATTAAATTCTTACAAGCTTTGTAAAAGTAAGCAGCCAAAGAGAAGAGGGAGAAACTGTGAGTGCCTGGATGAAGGGAATGGCAACTGTGAGTGTGTAGCTAATTAGACACTGGCAAACCCACAGCAGTGAGAGATATAAATGTCTCCACTGCTGG
>NW_009635574.1:47993-66039 GCF_000690535.1 Cariama cristata | reverse complement strand
AGGATCGTGTACCTTCTCAAACACCAAAATAATTGCAACCCTGCAAGTAGGAAATGAAGCTTCTTGTTTCCTTGGTACTTGGAAAACGAGGTTGAACTATCTAGCTATTAACATTAGAAGCATTTGGGAACCAGATGCTGTTCTCATAGTTGATTTTTACATTTTTTTCTGAAAAATCAACATCTACTACTTATTATGCCCTGAGAATTTTTACATTTGGATGCTCCTGCTCAGAGAAGCTGTGAAGTAAATGAGATTGAGTAGAACAACTAATTGAGCCCTTCAGAGACTGTGAGACCTGAGGCCTAATAAGCACCTTGCAGTGACAATAGAGGTAATTGGCCTGCAGCTCTGAAGATGCAGGATGAGTTTTAGGGGAAAAGAGAAAAAATGAAGAAAAAAAAAAAAGGTCAAAACGTCTTGAGTTTGAATTATAAGGTCTAGGACCAGGTACCTGTTCTTGGAGAATAATTGATGACAGAAAACATGCTAGCAAATTAAAACTGAAGGCTTATATGGAAACAATTTGTAATATGAAAAATCTGTAGCTGTGTGTAGGGCATATAGAAATGACCCTGTTTTGCAAAACTTTACTTGTCTCTAATTGTTATATGATAATCACAGTAGCAATGAGCTACATACCAGTTTTATTCTGATACTGTAGAATTAGGGTCATCCTTATAATAGCAACTCATTTGAAACAAAATGTCCTGGAAAAATACTGGAGAACTGTGAAACAAAAAGCATTAAAAATTCCTGTCTCTCATGATAACTCTGCAGTAGCTGACACCTGCAGAGCTTGATGGCTCAGAGATCATCAGGAGTAGAGCAGCCTGCAACCACCAGTGGCCATCAATTTATCCAGCACAGTGTGAAGAATTGCTTCAGATCCCAACTGAATCGGGCAGAGTCACCCTTAAAGGATTTTCATTCTCCAAGAAAACCTCTTTCACACATTTTTTTGAGGATTCCTCTTTGATGCATATCATTTAGAGCACAAAGGTATGAAGTGTCCTGTAACTTTAACAGTGCCCTTATATTTTTATTTCGTTCCTAAAGGTTGTTTCCCCTCTCTTGCATTAGAATAGACCATAGAATCATAGAATTGTTTAGGTTGGAAAAGACCTTTAAGATCATCAAGTCCAGCTGTAAACCTAGCAGTGCCAAGTCCACCACTAAACCATGTCCCTTAGAGCCACATTTACACGTCTTTTAAATACCTCCAGGGAACTCCACCACTTCCCTGGGCAGCCTGTTCCACTGCTTGATAACTCTTTGATAACCCTGTCAGTGAAGAATTTTTTCCAAATATCCAACCTAAACCTTCCCTAGTGCAACTTGAGGCTGTTTCCTCTTGTCCTATCACTGGTTACTTGGGAGAAGAGACCAACCACTTCCTCACTACGCCTTCCTTTCAGGTCGTTGCAGAGGGCGATCAGGTCTCCCCTCAGCCTCCTGTTCTCCAGACTATCGCACAGCTTTGTTTAATCATGCAAGGATCCCATCACTGATACCTCAATTGCACTGCAGATTTCAGTTGGATGAGAAGCAGCTTTACAATCAGGTTTAAACATTGACCTTTCTTCTTTTGCATCATTTTTTCAACTTGTCATCAATCACTTCCCTAGTCCTGCTGGCCACACTATTCCTGATACAGGCCAGGATGCCACTGGCCTTCTTGGCCACCTGGGCACACTGCTGGCTCATATTTAGCTGGCTGTCGACCAACACCCCCAGGTCCTTTCCCGCCGGGCAGCTTTCCAGCCACTCTTCCCCAAACCTATAGCATTGCATGGGGTTGTTGTGACCCAAGTGCAGGACCCAGCACGTAGCCTTGTTGAACATCATACAATTGGCCTTGCCCCATGGATCCAGCCTGTCCAGATCCTTCTGTAGATCCTCCCTTCCCTCATGCAGATCAACACTCCCACCCAGCTTGGTGTCCTCTGCAAACTTACTGAAGGTGCACTCGATGTCCTTGTCCAGATCATTTATAAAGATGTTAAAGAGAACTGACCCCAATACTGAGCCCTGGGGAACATCACTTGTGACCGGCCATCAACTGGATTTAACTCCGTTCACCACAACTCTTTGGGCTTGGCCATCCTGAGTTCCAGCAAAAGCTCTGTTCAGCCAGGCCGGTCTTCTTCCCCATCTGTTTGTCTTTTGACACATGGGGGAGGCCTACTCCTGCACCTTTAAGATTTCCTTCTTGAAGAATGTCCAGTCTTCCTGGACTCCTTTCCCCTTCAGGACTACCTCCAAGCAACTCTGTCAGTCAGACTCTTAAACAGGCCAAAGTCTACCCTCCAGAAGTCCAAGGTAACATCTCTGCTGACCCCCCTCCTTACTTTTCAGAGAACTGAAAACTATCATTTCATGATCGCTATGCCCAACATGGCCTCCAACCATCACATCACGCACAAGTCCTTCTCTGTTCACAAACAGCAGGTCTAGCGGATGCTTTCCCTCGTTGGCTCTGTCACCAGCTGTGTCAGGAAGTTCTCTTCCACACACTTCAGGAACCTCCTAGACTGTTTCTTCTACAAGGTACTTGCTGCCATTGCCCCCCTGTCCCTTAAGTCACTGTGTTTAGCCAGGCAGAGAGAGGATAGGGAATCCTCCATATCATGTGTCCTGTCTGCCTGTTGAGCATGTCCAGGGAATGTAGGGCATGGTTCCAGTAGCCTATCTCTCTCTCACACTCCCTGATCCTCCCCAACCTATTCGCCTCCTCCTGGAGCTCTGTAACTCAGCAGAGGAGTTCCTCTACCTGGGCACACGTCCCACAGGTGTGCTCATGGCTGCCGCCCGATACTGCCATAGGAGCAGGGTACAGCCTGCAACCTGGCACGTGATTGGCAGCCTGTTCCCACTGGAGATCCATCTGGGACACTGCATCAGTCATGGTGGGTGCAGATCTTAGAGAGGTTATGACTTTCTGTCAGGTGGATACCATTGCTCCCTGGTCGAGCTGGCAGAGCTTCAGTGCCCTTCCTGTATGCCCTTCTACATGCCCTTCTGGCAAAGTGACATTCAAACTGACATGCCATGCCCTGTTCACGGCACTTCTGGTTGCAAGTGCTCCCTAAGGACTTCTTTTATACACATTGAGGGGCTTGGCCACCATTGCTCCTGGTCCCGTACAGGCCTGGTCAGCCGCTGTAAAGTGAGCTGCAGGCTCCTGGTGGGTCTCTCAGCTCCCCCTGAGGTTCCCCTGGTTCTGGAACTCCCCCTGTGCACCATGCTAGAGCACTCCGTCATGGATTGTGCTGGCACTGGAGTTGCTCGCCTTGGCGACAATGCTTTATTCGAAAGATAATGGATATTCAGGGTAATGAATGTTCTTCATATTTTACTTATGTAAACCACAGCCAGGAGAATGCTTACAATAAATCAACTGCTTTTGCAGCAGACATGAACAAGACTTGCATGCCAGCACATTTCTGGTTTAAAATCAGTCAAGTTGTGCCCTAGAGGTGCAGACGTTTCTAGGGCTGAGCTGTGCAGAGCTCAGCCTTACTTACATCAGAGCTGATGTTGCCGACTGCAGGCATGCTCCTACAGCAGCTGAAGTGCAATCACATCTTGTGGACCACTTCTTTAAAAAGGGTCTTTGGAGAAACACTGCAATCATGGTCAATGTACTAGAGTGCCTGCTTTTAGGTGATGTGTCATAGGGTTCTCAGTTGGTTTAAAGAGAGGTGAATCAATGTGTTTATATACACACTTATGATCCAGTGAATTACAGAATACCTTCTATCTCCAGTAAATTTATTTTATGGTACTCTGGGCTAGACTTCCAGGCCATGAACTGGTGCAGATGACACACTATCTCCTGCTTTTTATGATGATTCCCTCTTGCAGCTTCATAGCCAGCTGTGGGAGAGAGGTCTGGGCTGAGGATTTCTGGAGAAGGGAGCAGTCGGAAGTTCCTCCTGTGTGACGTTTGGGGTGACCAGTGTTTCCCATCATCCTCAGCCCCCTTTCTCCATGCAAAGCCACCCTCTTCCACCCTCACTAGGGCATGGAGGAGAGGAACATATTCTTTCTAAGACCCTTTCCATTGATGTTCTTTCACTAGCTATCTACCCTTGGTTTCTTTCTTCAATGCCTCCAGGAGGACCGAGCCTTGCATCAATAAGGTAAGTGTTCATTGCAGCATAGTATGGTCAGGACCTCTTTACAGACCCTTATTGAGCAACTGGTTAAGCTTTTCATGGGTTGTCACAGCTAATCATGTAAAGTTGCAAGAGTCTGAAATACCCCTACCTGTACATGTGTGTGTGACAGACAGAGAGAGGAAGAGGAAGAGGAAGAAGGTGGTGGGTCTGAGGGGAACATACAGAAGGAGACCCAAATCCTTAGTTGTTTTTTTGGGTTGTGCATGTCAAAAAAAAATAAACCAGTGAATTACAGAAGAAGTGACATCGCTAATCTGTCTTTATTGCCGATGTGCCTCATTGTCTCTTCCACATAATTTTGAAGCAAAGCTACTTCTCACAGAGCAATGTGAGGGTTGCTGTGTGGGAAGCAGTCCTGTGCTTCATGCACCAAGGCATTTTGTCCCAAAGTATGTGTTTCTATGTGTTCTTCTTTCTGTATGCTCTTCCCATATCAACAATACCAACATTTCATTTTTCATTATTCAAAAGAGCCAATAGCCATATGTGTGTATCTAAGTACATATACACATACATACATGCAAACATATATATATATATATGATATAATGCCTTGTTTCCATTTTGTCAATTTGATTGATTTGTTAAACCTCTGGTTTAATAAAGCTGGATCTTTAGCATAGAAACTAAAATTATTGCAGCACAGTTGAGATTATATCTTCTCTACACAGAGCTCATGTCTTAAACACGGAGAGAAAATTTGAGACAAACCTTAAATTGGTTTTAAAAGTCCAATAAAATGTTAAAAATACAACTTTATCATAAATATTTTACAGCAGAGTCATATGAGTTCACAGTATTCCTGTTGTGGCTTTTAATTTATTCACTTTCCATATGAGGCACTTCTATACATGATCCATTTTATCATGAGCTCTCAGATGAATGGAATTCATTTTATCCTTACATACTGCATTTTTAGCATAAATATTTGTTCCCATTTGTACAACCTGTCCTTGAATACTGCTGAGGAAGAGAATATTTGAAAGTGTAACTTTCACCTCTACTTTATCGGGATGTTATAAGTGAATATAAATGTGCATATTAGTGCATGATCTATAAGAAGTTCATTTTCATAACCTACAGTGTTTAGGTGAGTGAAACCTGTAAAAATGACAACCTATTCTCCAGTTTTATATTGAGAAAATTACCTTTAATATGTTGTAAAATCTCTTTGTGATGTTTTTGACCTCATCAATTTCAAACACAGATGCAGAAATCTTTGGCGCTGTGTGGACAATCGTATGGATCTGATTCATTAGAATAGGAAATTAAGAAATAAGAAAACACTACTATGTTCTAAATCATAGAATCATATAATGGTTTGGGCTGGAGGGGACCTTTAAGGGTCATTTAGTCCAACCCTCCTGCCATGACCAGGGACATCTTCAACCAGACTGGGTTGCTCAGAGCCCCGTCTAACCTGACCTTGAATGTTTCCAGGGATGGGGCATCTGCCACCTCTCTGGGCAACTTGTGCCGGTGTTTCACCACCCTCATTGTAAAAAATTTATTCTTTATATTTAGTCTAAATCTAACTGTTTTAGTTTAAAACCATTACGCCTTGTCCTATCACAACAAACCCTACTAAAAAGTCTGTCCGCATCTTTTTTATAAGCCCCTTTTAAGTACTGAAAGGCCAATAGAAGAACTCAAAGTAATGTGCACATGAATAGTAAACGAAAGGTATGATAGCACTCCTAAATTGTATTATGTATTTTATACTCTTTTACAAGCTATTTCATAGCATTTTGGCATGAATAGGTATTAAACAAATGTTTAACTGCCTCTCCAAAGCAGCAATAAAATTATGCTACATAGCAAGCATAATTCACTATGCATTTGCTGAAAAGAGGACTCAATCGGCCCAGCAAACTGAATGTGCCAACTGTTTTAGCAGCTACACATCCCTGTGGCCAAGGCAATAAATGCAATATGGAATGAATGTCTAATAGACAAATATAGTCAGTTTTTCAGTCTACAGATTTTACCATTTTTTTTTCCAATAAACACACAGGAGGAAAGGGGTTTTATATTCTGATGAACTGTTTTATAATTCCATTTTCAAAAACCAGAGTTATCACAATGTACGCAATAGAACTACAACTGAAAAGCACCTGGTGGAGTTATGAATTTTTGGTTCAAAATTGATGAGTGCATGCTATTCTGTAAGTGGGATGAGGTCAAGTACAGTACCCTCTAAAAACAGTAGGTGAAACCTGCATCTCTCACCACAGACTCAAAATAAAACTGAGATCAGCTGTGGTACTTGAACAACTCGCAAATTCAAAGGTCAGGAAATTGGGAGCATTCTCTGCAAACTTTGGAATTTGTGTTCCCCACTGTCAGACTGCATTTGACCTTTAAAGGACTGAAAAAGCCCCGTCTCTTGAAAATAGTAAGACTTCTGATGCCCAAGCACTTCCAATCTGTACCAGAGTTAATGGAGCAAATATTTGCTCATGGATATAATCTACCACTGATTTAAGATTGCTTCTGATATATACCCTCAGATCAAAGTTAATTATATTATGGTAGATGCATATGGGTAGACTGAGAATGAGTAGGTTTTAAAGGGTGTATGGGAGTGTCAGAAAGTCAGAGAAAGAGGAATGCAAACTTGCTGCAAAGATGCCTCATATGACCCTTCACTGAATTTGCCCCATAAGTGGTATTTGCCCCATAACAAGTGATATTCATATTTAGCCCAGTACTACTTCAAAGGATATACTTACTTTGCTTGTAATACATATATTCATATCACAAAATGCAAACTCTAGCTGTTTAGGTAAATCCTGTGAAGAACTTAACTCTACATTGTACACAACTCAGTAAAATTGTTTTGGTCACCCAAAGCTTTATAGAGATCAACTCAGGGGTCAGTACACTGTTACTCTGACTTGCTTTGCCATCAGAACGTAAGCATTTCAACCCTGGCAGAAGCAAAGCCTGTCAGAAAGACCTCTTTCTCTTTGGGATTTTCAGCTGCCCAGTCTCTTCAAATTGCTCTTTGAATAGGGTCAATGACATGCTTGGTGCAGGCTATGAAAGCATGGTTTGGTGCCTGATTGCTGATTCCCGTCACAATTTTGGCTGAAGTTCATTATATTTGTATAGGAAAAAACACAAGCTCTGTTATTGTTGTTTATCCTCCTTGTAAAGCTCATATGTAGTAATTCTGTAAGAAGAACAAACTCCATGTACAGACAAAGCATGAGTATTTGTGTACATAATAAGGTGTACAGAAGAATTTAATTTGATCAATACAAACACCAGTACAGAAAATCATCATCTCTGACTTCATTGTTCAGTGAGAAAGGGTAAGATAATGGTAAGAAAACATTAATACTGGCTGGTCTCATTTTAAAAAATCACGTTGCTTGTTGGAATTCTCATCAGATAAAGGCCAGATTATTTGGTTAGGAATGTTGATTTAGAAGTAAGTAGCAATGTTACTTTATTTGCATTCAAACAGCTGAGCAACTTTGTTTCATATTAGCACATTTTTTTAAACATACAACTACATAATTTCATTACTGAATTACGACATCTTAAGGAATTATGGCTTCCACTGTATTGCATACAGTAAGTGATTAGGGATGGTTAATTTTTCAGAAATTAATTTAGGTCTGTGATTTTTATTGGTGCTCTGAAACTAGAATATAGCTTTCTTCAGCATAGGATTTCATTTTTGTTTGTGATCTCTGATCCTCTAAGCTGTAACACTCTTTATTTTTTCTAGACAAAAATCATGACTACCCTATCCAATTTAATTTTTCCCTATTTCTGTGAAAGGCTTAGAATTTGTAAAATGCATTTTTCTCACTGAAAACAATTACTTTGTAAAAATGGTTTCAAATAGGGACTCAGGTAGCTGATAAAACAAAATGGATTAGTAAATCAAAGGAAAATATGACTTGAAGTGAAGAGGATAGCAATTTTCTTCCTATTTAGCTCAGGAGGCACTGGAAAGGCACGATTGCAGCTTGGTGTAACATTTCAAATATAAGAGTAGTGCTGTGATGGTATCTTTAAAGTAAAACTGAAATAATTACATTTTAAGTATTGAAGACCTGAACTGAAGTATACAAGCCTTAGTCTGGGCTAGGACAAAGGGGCTGAAAAGAGAAAACCACATTATATTATTACGTTCTGTCACTGCAACCATTCTGACCGGAAAGTAATATAGCCTTACAAATTAGGTCTGAGGCAGGGAATGAGAAAACCTGGTTTCTATTCTTGGCACTGCTGATGACTAATGGAGTGACCCTAGTGAGTCACTTCAAGTCACTGTTTCTCTCTTTTCAGGACTGAATTGGAAATGTTTCTGGGGAGGGACTGCCTTTTTTTGTAGGGTCTGTATAGCGCCAAAACAGATCTGGGTCTTCTAAAACTGTGATAATACGAATATTCTTAGAGAAATCCTTTGCTGAAACTTGTTTTGACCCTGAGCCAGATATTTTTGAAGCATGAAAAACAGTATGAAGAAATATCTTCCCTTGTTTCATTGTGTGTTCTTATAGGATGTTATTCCTGCTTCCATATATAGGAGCAGAAATTCAGTCTTTAAAATAGCTCAGTAAAGACTGTCTTCCAGTATTTCTCTGCAATTTTGCACCCCAGAATATTTCAGCCATCCAGACTTTTAGGTCTTTAATTGCACATTGTCACTGAAGTGAACTTTTGAACCTTTTTATTTCAGCTTAAGAGAAAGGTTTTGAAAAAATTGAAGTAACTTTTGTGTACAATGTTCCTGTGTTGGATTCAAGCGTTTTCATGATTTTTTCAGATTATTAAACACTGACTTCAAAGAACTATTTCTTCAAAGACATGTCTGTCTTCAGAAATGATGAGAGGCATTTCTTACTTTAGAAACTTTCCCTCTCCAAATGTAAGATATTATACTATAAGCATACACAGAATTTAGCTTGAAATGGTGTAAGGGTTTGGCTGCCTTAAGTTTGCAAGAGATGTAACGATGACAGGAAAAAAGTGATGTTTATCTCATTTGATAACATTGCTACCACTCTGTAAGTAGCTGGCAGTCTCTTATAGTTAAATCCCTGACCAGAGGAGAGGGAGAAAATAAAAGCCTTTAATTATCTCAAAGTTAAAGTTAGTCATACATAGCAGTGAATTCAGGGCAAGAACGCTGCCATTAGCAAAACCAGTCATTCTTAAAAGTCAAAAAAAGTTAACTTTATTTGAAAACCATTGGCTGCTTGCTAATTTTGGAGGGAATAAATGAAAGTTGCTACATCCCTTTTTCTGTAGATCTCAGCAGTTAAACAAGGCTGTAAAATATATACTCCTCAGCAGTGCGTTGGAGCTCTTCTCAATCCTTGCAAAAACTCAGGAAACTTACTAAGCCTCTTCCTGAAACCCTGTGTGCTTGCTCAGGAATCTGACAGCCCACAACCCTTACACAACCTTTACAAGGCTCCTTGGAAATTTAAACATCCACCCCCTCCTGTAATCCTTTGGAGGAGATAGCTCATGATCTCACATCCCTGCTGGGTCAGGAGTTCTGTCAATGCATCTTTTCTGCATCTTTAAAAGCCTTCCTAGTTTTACCAGGTTCTATCTCCATCTGTGGTAAGCTGTTGGGGATGCTCATGTATTCTTTGATTAAACTCACTGTTTTTAAGCAGTCAAACAACACCTCCTCTTTGTACAACTCAAAATGATCATATGAGAAACTAGAATAAATGGATTGTACCTAGGTCCTTTAGCATCTATCAAACCTTAAGACCATGGTGATAATGACTCCAGGCTTATCTAAATAGATTAAACTGACTATATCTTTCCAGAAGCTGTTGTTGCCAGAAATTAGTGTTTTGGCTGGACTCACAAGGTGTGTCATTAGGTCTTACCTATTATGAGGTGTTCATAAAATTTCTGGTTGAGCTAGTATTCCAAGGCTACATTTGTAATCAGTGGGGATATATGCAGAAGAGTCAATGAAATTTAAAGTGCAATTCTTCTTATGAGATATTTAATTTTCTCTATGGTGAGATGAGCTGTGTTTCTAGACTCTTAAATCTGCATGCATTTTAGTAGGAATCCAAGTGATCCAACGAGGTCCAGGTGGTTTTAAATGTAATCCAAACTTCTTGTATATTCCCAGTTTACCCTGCTGTAGTAGAAGCCTTTTGGGAAGTGGCCAATTTTTTGGGACTACCTACTGTTTCCTCAGTTGTAGTATAAGATGTTCTGGCTCTACTAGAACATTCAGGGAGATCCACATAAATCTGTATCTTGCAGATAAACAAGACATTTCCAGAAGAACTGATATATAACCGTTATGCAGCTCAGTGAATTAAAGTTGTGTTTTCCATCAATAAACCTAAGAACCGTCTTATACTTGGAATTCACCCCTGAGGAAAGGTATTGAGACTTTTGTGTCTTAATGATATCTCAAATATCAAGGAGTTAGTGCAAATATTTCTGATTCATAGTAATTTTAATGGTATTATCAGAGGTATTAATTTAATAGTTTTTATTCAAGTATTTAATCTTTACCACATGCACTGCATCTGGTTCTGTGAGTGGTATAAGTTAAACCTTATTCCACCCTCTCATGTTTTGCTTCAGATTAAAAATAAATCTTTTTCATCTATAGTAAACATCTCTATATTTAGATCGCCATGATCTCAGAATCACTTTTCAATTGCAGTCAAATCAAATACAAAAGTCCTAATACAAATCATGCTTTACTTTGTTTCTTACAACAATAAAGCACAAATACATCCATTCTTATTTTTTCTTTCTCCCTCTCACATACTCCCTCAGCCATATATAAGGCTGACTAGCTATTCTGATTCTGTGCTCTTTAGCTCATTTCTATTGTTACTTAACAGCCTCTCCTTTTGGGGAAGAACAGCTGTAGAGAGTAAGCAAATTTAGCAGTTCAGTCCATCAAACAAAATAAAACAGATTTCTTCATGCAAGCGTACAGAATATATGACATTGCATGTTTTCCCATCTGGTGACTTATAAAGAAAAGCCTATCTGCTTTATAATCAAGAATTGATTAACACATTTATCTTGATTTTTAAATGCATCTGGGTTACAGAGATCTGAAACAAAAGCAGAAGTTAATTGGCATTTGATGATTTCAAAAATATTTCTGAATTTCTTTTTTATTTGCAATGTTTTCCCATGTTTTTATATCACTGCATTTCAGTCATATGAACCTTCAGATATAGTTTTCATAGACATACCAGAATACTGACAATACAGCTATATGACGTCCAATTTTTCAAAATAAGTTTTTCAAATTGGATCGCCTTTTTTCCCTTGAAAAATCTGTCCTGAGTAAATGAATGGTGTGTTATTAGAAAGGAGAAGATGTGTTTTGTTTTAGAGTTTTGTTTTTGGTTTAGTGTTTGTTTTACAATGCCCAAGATATTAATTTTTGCTTAACTGTGTTCTACTTATATTTTCACAGGAAGGCTTTTGACAGCACAATTTATAATAATAGCAGAAGAACTAAACAAATAGGATAACCTTCTGCAGGTCTGTGAACGACATGTTTCTCTACTACATCCACCATCTTAGAGAGACTGAAACAGAGAAAAAGTCATTTCCAAGACAAAGGTGTCCATTTGCAAGTCAGATTTTCACTGAGAGCTCTGTATCATCAGCACTTTAGGGCTACATGGCACAGGGAAATATATATATTTTTTCCAAATGTAATTTAATACCTCTAGCTATGTGCTTCAAAATCTGTGCAGATAAGTAGATTCATGAAGAACTGATGGAGATGAAAAGTACGTAGAATCAGCTGACTGGAGTGTGGGTATCCTTGCAGAGTGCAGGTCTCAAAGTAACAAAGCAGTCTACTGAGAGGCTGAGAGAAACAGCAATTAGGTATTTTCAGGGTGGTGATTTAGTATACCTAATCCCAGAAAAGCCCCGTGTCTCTGTACTTTTCTGACTGAACGCCTACCTGCTATGGGCACTCGGACTCTGCAGAGATGGTTTCTGTGTTTTCTGTTGATACTTCTCCCACTTCCACTGTAGATTTTTTTTTTATTCTGACTTGTACCCATACTATCCTACAAGCTTGTTCTGCTTCTTTCTGTCTTGCTGTACATTTCATTTTTTAAACATAATATTTGCTAGGGACTCTGCAACAGAATCTTATTTTATCTCTGATTCCCTCTTTTGCTAATTTTCACTTAGTTTCCTTGTTGCCTCAGGTATTCTACTAATTTTGGATTAGATATTGCTCTTTCTACGTTTCCTGTCAGTCACGGCCCTTTCCTGGTACTATTCCTTCATAAGTGTCTTACAGTTCAAGCAGAAGAACCATAGGTTCTTTGCATTAGTGCGACATGTACAACTTCCAGTCACTGAAGTGATACTGGAAAGGGGCTGGCTATAAACACAGGTAACTTACACGCAGCCATTGTCAAAAACCTAAAAAAGTCTGCGAAAATTCCTGAAGTCCATGTTCCTCATTCACGTTCCTCTTTTGTTTCTCTATAAAAACCAAGAAACAAATACAGAGGAAAAACCCTCTGCAAAAGCTCCATATTACTGTCACTGATCTGAAAGGGACAATGTGTTATAAGATGAAAAATGCTTCCCACCGTATAAGCTTTCCCCAGTCTCTTATGGGTCAACACACTCGTCATTTTCCCTCATTTATCCTCTGTCTGATCAATTAAAGTAAACAAACTTGTCTAAAAGACTGTTTTCTGCATTTTGGAAATAATTGATTTATGCTTTGAAGCTATTTTACACAGTCTGATATTCACCATTGAGAGCTTATTGTTCTGAATGTTCGTAGTTGATTACTCAGTCCTGCTATGAGTGTGGCCTATTACTCTGCCACAATTATCTTTATTTAATTTATTTTGAAATATTTTTAAAGGATGAGATTTGTTTTGCCTTCTTTTCTGTCTTGCTTCCAAGAGCTTGTTGTGCTGTCCAAGAAGGAGGACAGATTTTAGTGGAGACAGTTAAACTTGACCATCGCTTTTCTAGGTACTAGCCAGGACTACAGCATCTAAGACAGGTTATCACTCCTTGAGCTGTGTCTGCCTCTGGAGGCCTCTCTGCCTGGTCATGGCAGGTCTCCGACCCTGCTCTTCTATTTGGAGTGTGGCAGGTACACCTACACCGTCCTCCCCCTTTCCAACAATACCGGGAACTCCTTGGCTGATCAGCTCCTCGGTCAGGGGACAGGAAAGGCAGGGCCATTGGGTTAGCAGACAGGGACCTTAGCCAAGTACATGCCCCTGTTGAGAGAAATTTTTAGACCACTGACTGTATATATAACCACAGAACAGATTTGACCTAGAGGGCCATGTTGAGTCGATCCTCCTCGGAGCAGTGGGTCTGCAATCGGGGACTCTCCCCTTGGGCTGGGATGCCGCCTAAGGAAACTCCTCGAGGGTGAGAGCCCTCGTCTTATACGTGAGTGATTGCGCATTTTGAATCATCATTGCAAAGTCTGGGGTTCCCCTAAGCCATGTAATAATTGAATTCCACATGGTATCCTGAACCTGTAGTTTAATGATTGTTGGAGCACAAAGTTATCTTGATTAAGAGCATATTTTTCTTTTCTTATCCTTTTTTAACCTCATTTTCAACTTTGGTTAGACAAATAAATTCCCCTTCTGAGTCTGCCATCTGACTGGTTTGATTGTGTATACCTAATCCTTTAGACATAAACTGATGACCAAGTCTGGGACTAGGAGTGGATCCAGCCGCACCTAGACTCCTCCCTGAGAAGGAGTTTAGAAAGCGAAAGGGTCCTTTCTGAACCTTGTGACTCGACAGGAGGGTGTCCCCGACAGTTTTGTTTGAACTTGCCCACTGTTCAGCAAATACTCGTGTGCCTCCATGACATGACGCCAAGGGGCTAAGGGAAAATGAGAGGGCGTCCTTGCTGTGCTAGGTAGTAAATTAACTCTGCCTCCAAATGCTCTGGTTTTGAGGTTTACTAACTAGAGACTCATCTATAGGATTATTTATATTACTTTAAGTGGGCCTGACTGTATCTGTTGTGTTTGACTTTGTGGTTACATGCTGGAGAGTTCAGCAGCGGCTGTGAGGTGCTGTTGACAGTGCTGGTGGAGTGGGGAAAAGTGTGAGAGGAGTGGGTGAGTCCTTCTGCCCTGCTTAGCTCTGCCCTGCCAGGACCGTAGGGGACAGAGCGAGTGGGAAGGGGAGTGCCCCCTGTCTCACCCAGACCTACAGTCATGGCAAGGCCACAGGACATATAGAGCTTTGATGTATGAAGGAATGATCTGGTGATTAACTATAAATAAAAGCTCTAAGCATTCTAACAGGGATTTTGTTACAATAAATTTGTACCAGAGTTGCTTTTTAGAAATGGCTTGCAAGAGGTTTTTATTTACAAACAATACATGCCTCTGTGTGTGGACTTGGTATATGAAACCATACACCAGTTTACTCCTTGGTAAATTAATAATACCTTTTTTTTTTTTTAATTAACAACAGCAAAGTGTTCTGATCCGAGATACTGCTCCCCAGATAAAACTAGAAGCTAGTGCTAAAATAAGTAAGATAACATTCTGTGCAGTCAATAAAATATTATATTCCATCCAAATAGAGTATTTATCAAATTGGTAATTCTATTTTCCTAGTTTGCAGTTTAAAAATTTAACTAACAAATGACCTGACAAGTGCATAATATTAGCTTCCTATTCAGCAATTACAAAATTTAATCAGATGATGCATCCTCTGTTGTCTACCCTAATCCCAAAGATGGAGAAAGACGCAACTCTACTTCATTTTCTCCGTGGCTATGAAAAGACATTACACCTTTTCTGGTCATTTCTTTTTCATCCAATTCATTCAATTATTTATTTTAAGTTACCGCAGCTGACCATTTCAGACTGATGGATGTGCTAATCCTTGTCTTTGTCAAACCTTCTCTGGACTTTATTACCTTATTCTTTCTTGGCTAGATCAAACTGAGCATAGGTGCCTTGGTTTTAACACTTGTAAGAATTTCTTACAGAGTACAGAATCAAGTACTGTGTTGGGTAACATGGTTTATTCATGGATGTTTAAAAAAGATCTGAGCAGGGGAAAGACATGGTTTATTCATAGATATTTAAAAAAGACCTGAACAGGGGAAGGACTCAAAACATTGAAGAAAAAGTGTTTAGGTGCAGCCAGTTAAATACTTGGTGTTACAAAAAAAAAAATAAAAATTCTTCTCACACACACACACTAGTACAGAAGTAAAAAAAAAAAGGCTGTTATAATGTAACATTCCATCTATTTTTAAAACAGAAAACCATACCTCCATAATACACGCTATGTGTAACCTGATTTCAGGCATATATTGCAGTGTATGATCCTATTTCCCTGGGAACCTAGAGAAAAAACTTTGTTATATAGCTGTAGTTTTGGGCTAGGTCATGTGATCATTTCTTTCCTGTGGCAACCAAGGCATATGAGTGACATGCATGCCTTAATATGTAAGTCAGACATGGCCAGGGCTCAGAAGCATACACAGAAAAGGCTGGAGGATTTATTTTGCCTGTCAAATCATAGAATCATTTGGGCTGGAAGGGACCTTTAGAGATCATCTAGTCCAACCCTCCCTGCGGTGAGCAGGGACATCTCCAGCTAGATAAGGTTGCTCAGAGCCCCATCCAGCCTGACCTTGAATGCCTCCAGGGTTGGGGCTTCCACCACCTCTCTGGGCAACCTGTTCCAGTGCTTCATCACCCTCATTGTAAAAAATTTATTCTTTATATTTAGTCTAAATCTAACTGTTTTAGTCTAAAACCATTACCCCTTGTCCTGTCACAGCAGACCCTACTAAAAAGTCTGTCCCCATCTCTCATATAGACCCCCTTCAGGTATTGGAAGGCCGCAATGAGGTCACCTCGAAGCCTCCTCTTCTCCAGGCTGAACAACCCCAACTCTCTCAGCATATCTTCATAAGAGAGGAGCTCCAGCCCTCTGATCATTTTCGTTGCCCTCCTCTGCACCTTCTCCAACAGGTCCATGCCTTTCCTATGCTGAGGGCTCCAGAGCTGGATGCAATACTCCAAGTGGGATCTCACCAGAGCGGAGTAGAGGGGCAGAATTACCTCCGTCGACCTACTGGCCACACTTCTCTTGATGCAGCCCAGGATGCGGTTGGCCTTCTGAGCTGCGATTGCACATTGCTGACTCATGTCTAGCCTGTCATCCGCCAGCACCCCTAAGTCCTTCTCCGCAGGGCTGATACTGGGGTTTGCCCCGACCCAGGTGCAGGACCTTGCACTTGGCTTTGTTAAACCTCATGAGGTTCTCAGGGGCCCACCTCTCAAGCTTGTCCAAGTCCCTCTGGATGACATCCTGTCCCTCAGGCATGTCAACTGCACCACTCAGCTTGGTGTCATCCACAAACTTGCTGAGGGTGCGCTTGATCCCGCTGTCTATGTCATTGATGAAGATATTAAACAGCACCGGTCCCAGCACAGACCCCTGAGGGATACCGCTCGTCACCGGCGTCCATCTGGACATTGAGCCATTGACCACCACCCTTTGGATGCGACCATCCAACCAATTCCTCATCCATCAAACAGTCCACCCATCAAATCCATATCTCTCCAATTTAGAGAGAAGGATGTTGTGGGGGACCATGTCAAAGGCCTTACAAAAGTCCAGATAGATGAAAATCGAAAAGTCTATTGCACTTCCTCTCTTCCTCTTTTTTTTTTTTTTTTTTTTTTTTAAGCAATGATTGATTTGGTACTTGATCCACAATCCTGTAAATCAGCTGGGTACCTTAGAATTGATTTCAACTCCCTTTGAATGTGTTACCAATGTTGCCTGAGTTAATCTCGCACAAGAGATGGTGCACTGAAATGAGCATTTTTGAAGAATTAATTTATATGCAGTTTAATAAACAGTATATGATAAAGAGAGTATCAGTACATGTATTTATATTACAATTCAAATAATGTTCATGTCTGGAACTGAAAAGAAAAGTTGGCACAATAGTTAAATGGTGCCACTACAAATAACCTTGCAAATATGCAGGAAACTGCGTCCTTACTCCACTGAAAAACATTAGCTACCTGTGGTTGATAGCCCAAGATACTATATAGGAAGTACTTTATCTGCTTAACCTATTGGGCTTATTTACTATTTACTCTGTCTTAGTATTCATAGTCTTATACCATGTCTGCATACTAGAGAAACTAGCTTGGACTTACATTCTGTGACGACAGGGTTTGGACAATACATGTCTCAGTGCAGCTTCTTAATAGTATACCGTAAAAATTTGTTTTAGAATTTAGAAAAATTACTTTCACGCCCTTTAAAAATGCATCTCCTTTTGTTCCCTGCCAAGAGCTGTAGTGTGACTTATTTCACTGTGGTTTTTCCCTTTCTTTTGTTAAATCCCCAAAACATACACTGATAGATGACTCTCCATGACATATATTGTTATATGTGGGATATAAGCACATGAACTTATTTTGAGGTTTCATTTAGGCACTGAGACTTGCAGAGCTATTCCAATTTTGTAACATTGCTTGTATAGGTTTACCTTTATGGACTTGTAATGCCTGACATTAAGGTTTCGCATTACATTGATCTCTCAGTTATTTTAGGCCTATATAAACCCACAGCAAATCTTGTTCTTTCCTTGCATCCTGTTCTTCTCCTTGATTCTTTCACACATCTGTCTACTCCCTGCAAAACTCACAGTTCTGCGCTCCAGAACTTCTGGTAAACTAGTGTGCACAATTACCATGCTGTCCTATGTTATTTTTCTTTCTGTTCTGTTTTACTTTCTGTATTCCACTGGCTGAGGTACAAACTGTTTTCTTTTCCCTCCACCATTTCCTTCTTCCCTCCATACTTCCCTCCCTTTCCTC
>NW_009635574.1:6136-47980 GCF_000690535.1 Cariama cristata | reverse complement strand
CACCCAGTTTTACAAGTGTTTGAAAATGACTGATAATTTTAGTGTGTGACTTTTCACTCTCCCTTTGCACACAGAGTCATGTGTATAGGTAGAGGGAGGAAAAATACTGTAGATACTTTTTCAAAAGTGCCTGTATAGCTTTATTGCTTCCTATTTTGGAATAATTGCATTAGGAAATCTATTTTTGTCTGTTGTTTTGAGTGAATTGATCAAGACTTCAAGTCAGATCTACTTGCAGTTTGACATTTAGAGACCAAGGGTTACCTAAAGCTTTGTAACCGTCTGCTCATAGTACCATTTGTAAGAAATTGCTTGCTTTCTATTGTGACAAACAATTTGCTGGCTGGCAGCATGTATCTGGGGCAGCAATAACTCTAGCAGAAGAGAAGCAGAAAGATCTTTTAAAAATGATTGTGTAGGTTATAAAATGTACTATACTTGTGTCTATACAAAACTGTTAGGACTTTAATGGCTTTAATAGGACAGGATTTGAATAGAGCATTGGAGATTTTACAGTCTTTTGGAAGAATAAAAGTAAAAGACACTCAAAGGTGATGCTCCCCAAAACCCTTGTCTGAATTTTCTCCAGTGCTTTTAGCTTGTTGTGCAGCACAGTCAGGTAAAGACTGGCTATACCGCAATGGAAACTCCCTCTTCACAGCTTTGTTGTGACTTTTGTTGACTTCTTCCACACAACATCACTAGTTTGACGTGATAGGGGGGATGAGTAAATATTGTAGTGAGAGGCTTTAGGAGGGAAAAGCATATTTGTTACTGATGTTATCCTCACTCAAGCCTTTTTAGTGAGTGTGTCCGCAAGTCTAATGCTGATCAGTAAAGGTACAATAGAGTTCAGACTGTAGGGGTGCTTTAGTGTAGGCATGTATTCTGTTTATAGTAATGCTCTCTTATTCACTTGTTGGTGTTGGTGTTAAAAGAGACTGGTATTTTGTTGTGCTTTTTGTTTTCTAGCCTCTGGTGCATGATTAGAAATATTTGTCCTCCCCAAGTTGCAATTGAATTTGTCTTCAAAATTGGGGAAAAAAGAAGAAATGCTAGTGGTTGCAAATATGTTTAAAATATGAGCTGGTAACACAGAAAATGTTCTTCAATGTTTCCCTTCCACAGCTGTTACCAGCTGTATTACTGACTTGTGTATCCTACCATGTCAGGGATGACTTACAGGCCTTTTCATTTATGACGTATC
Source organism: Cariama cristata (assembly GCF_000690535.1). Lineage (NCBI taxonomy): Eukaryota > Metazoa > Chordata > Aves > Cariamiformes > Cariamidae > Cariama > Cariama cristata. Next base: position 46,773 of record NW_009635574.1, on the reverse strand, counting down.
GTTTCTTAAATGGGCAGACCATCTCCTCTTCAAAGCAGCCTTTGTGACTAACATCTCTGTTGGTCATCTGAAAGACAGCTGCCAGCCTGTGTCATCATCCTAAGAGAATATTTTCTGTTTTCCTCCGCTGCAGGGAGAGATGGTAGCACTGACAAGACTAAGAGCAGAATCTGTGCCTATTTCTGGATTTTTTATCATCTTTCATGACTCAGAATTGATCAGTACACATGATGATGGGTGTTTTAGTTGGGTTCTTACTCATTTTGCTCAGCAATGAAATCAAAAAACCAGAATTAAGATCTTTGCATTATCCTATGTTACACTGATGAAGCCTGAGTAATTTCTAGTTACACTGGTTTAATGGTACCTTCATTAATGAGTGGCACTATGGTGATGTAAGTAAGGTGTTTTAAAGGAAAGAAGCAGAACTCTCACTACCTAATGGTTTACATATATGCTGGAGAATTTCTGAAAATCAATTACAAGCGTAATATTTTCTGGTACTGTAAATTACTTGCAAAATAGCTGTGGGTCTCAGTACACCTCCTTGGTGTCTTAATTTTCTAATAAATCTGGAATATATTTATAAAAGTAGCTTTATGAAGAATTTCTATTAAGGTTGTGAGTGGCAAAATTATTGCACCTCCAACTTTAATTGGTCCAAGAGAAAGATATCATCCTCTTTGGCATCTTCTAGTGAGAACAGACTTGAGAAACAGGGATTAATCTCAGAAATTTCTGGTAACTATGCCTTCAGGACATGTCTATATCACAATATAGAATGTAGCTAAAATTAATTATTCAGCGTGGTTCAACTCAGTTGACGTATAAGCTAGCCAGAGGTAAAATTAATTGTTGAAAAATGTGTCCATGTAATTAAATTTCTGCACACAAAATATAAGTGAGTGAAACAAAATATTGAATAGTCCAGGGTTGTGGAGTTTTTCAGCACTGACTCTAATACAACTCAAATTAGATTAAAAAACTCTATTATGCAATGACATTGAGGTGTTATATGAAGTATCTTAGCCCTCAGTTCACTTCCTGGTGGATGAATGTCCATTTTGGAAGGAAAAAATGTGAAGGAAGGAAGAAAAGACAGAAAAGAGCAAAAATGAGAGAGATACATAAAAAAAGTTAATTGGAAAATCAGTTACAGGTAACAAATTATCATCAGGGGACAGTGCACAGCAAATTATATGTATATATACATATAAAATCTGCAAATTTTAACAGACATTATTATTTTCTGCAGAGCCAATCATAGATTGAAATTTCAAATATGAAATTACAATTTTTTTTTACAGATTTCCACAAGGGAAATTTCACAGTCTCTGATGGTACTGCTGATACCCAGAAAGGACTGTAACTCTGTGGCAAGTGAAGCCAAACTTTTTGCTACCCCTGTGACCTAAGGTCCTGCTGGCCACCTTGTTTCTAGCTGATTTCTGAGAAACAGCTCAGAGCCAAAAGAACCCAACAGTGCAAATCTAAATGAAAAATAACTGAGTAAACTAATTCAGCCAAAGACACTGCTAGTATTTCTGCTGGTTTTATAGTTTTCCTGCAACTATCCAGTTTATTGAAACTTAACCCTCCATATGCTGAATGTGATCTGTGTGACCTTGAAGGAGTGAAAGCCAACAGCCTCGTGGACTACTTGAACAGGCTGAGCTCAAGAGGCAATATATTGAGGGAAATGATGATTAGACTACAGCAAGGTACTACATCCGGTGCTGGGTCCCACAATGCAAGAAAGATGTAGCTAAACTGGAGCAATCTTAGCAGAGGGTCACCAAACTGGTCTGGACAGGAATACTTGCTTGTGAGAAGAAGTTGAGGGACAGGAGCTTGTTCAGGCTGGAAAGAGATGGCTTTGAGGGCACCCAACAGCATCCTCCCATAATTATGTTGATGTGGTCCAGATGACAGAACCAGGCTCCTTGCAGTGGTGCATAGTGGAAGAATGAGAAAAGGGCCAAAAACTGAAACAAAAAAGGTTCAGGCTGGATATAAAGAAAAGCTTTTACCCCATGAGGAGAGTCCAGCAGAAGAGCAGGATGCCCAGGGAGGCTAAGCAGTCTCCATCCTTGGAGATCGGCAAGATCTCCAAATAGATCAAGCCCTGAGCAACTTGACCTGACCTCAAAGCTGTCCCTGCTTTGAGCAGAAGGCTGTACTAGACACCCACTATGGTACCTGTCAACCTGAATTATCCCATGATCCTATAAACCCACTTTATAGGTTTCTTTACTAGAAACATAGAACTGGAAGTTTTTTAGCTCACCTGTCAATTCTATTTAAACGGAAGTCTAAGGACCTCTCGTATCTTGGAAGCTGGAAAGACCAACAGATCCTGTGTTCATCAACACTGATGTTTGCTGGAAGCTTTCTGAGATCTCCCATGTAAAGTGATAGCGTAAGACAGTGTAATGGCTTGACAGATACATGTCGTTTTCTACCTCTGATCACTGAAGGTGCACAAAGCTGAAAATACGATTTGTACCCCTAAAGGAATATGAAGGTACCTTGAAGCTAAATGTATCATACTTTGCAGTTTAATACCAAGTTTTGGTCTGCTAGCTGAGCTTGAAGCAATCATATGGATTTCTGAACTGAATACCGTTAGTATTTGTATAAATTTGTATTGGGGTATAGTTGATAGCAGACAGTCTATCTGAATAGTCTCCCAGCTCTTTAATCTGAAGGCATGAAGCTGATCCTACAACATGAAAACCAGCTCCCTCTTTCTAAGATAAATTGAATGTTTAAGAGGAAAAATGAAGAGGGCTTTCCATTTTTTTTACGTGAAGCAGTCCCCAAGATGGATCCATACTTTAAATCACAGCTCTTTGAAAACTGTTAAAAAATTATGGGTCACAAATTGAATACTTAATTATATCTCTGAAACTTTTTCCTGCACAGATGTAAAGTTATATATTATTTGCTCTCCAGTGATTTTTTTTTTTATAACTGTCTATATAAAAGCTACTAAAGCCTTGACTTGGAAATCATCAGCACAATTGTGTTCCTAAGTTAATTCAATTGGCTGAAATTGTCATTATTTCCTACATGTTGTACCCATAGACAGAGTTCAGACTGAAAAACAAACAAAGCAATTACTAGATAAAGTGTTAGACAGCAAGGAAACTCATTTGGTTAAGAAAAGTAAGATTTAGGGGAACTGGAGTCAAACTTGCTATACGACCTTAGGCATGCTGTTTAATCTCTTTGTGATTCAATTATCTGGCTGGTAACTGGTGATCATAGCAATATCTGCTTTCCTGCATATTCAGTCTTTGCTCTGACAAGTTTATCAATGAAACAAAGAAGATAGAGAGTACTTTAGCGTATGCATGTAGAAGATACATGACAAAACATCATTGCTGGACTGCTAGATATTACTATGATCAATGCAAATAATCAAATAACGTCTGAGTTGAACACTACTGTCTAATTCTGCAGGTGGGCTTATTTCTCATAATTGTTAATACCACATAGACATGCACCCCATTGGGAGTATGTTTGGAGGTTCAGTCTTTAAAACTGCTGCAGTCATGAGAAATTACACACCAAGCAATCTTCTCCCTTGCTAGCTGAATGAAAATTCTTTTGCATAGTTGCAGTAATTAAAAAGAAAAAAAGGTATTTCTGTTGCAGAGTTTGAATAATAAGGTGATTTTCTAATTCATCTATGTAAATTGATGTAAATTTTAAATTTCAGCTACCCATGGGCATGTGAAGAGCATATAAACTCAGTAGATGAATCTTACAACATATATCATCATCTTGTGGTATGAATATGTAAGTTGTTAACTGGTTTATTACAGTTTCTTAGAGAAAGGATTTTGAATACTTCCATACTTTTTTAGATTAGTTATTTGCAACCAGTAGTTCCAGGGATTAGACATGCAGACTGAATTTTCAATTAAAATTAGTCTGTCTTACAAAAACATCCTCGTCTGCAGTCAAAAGCTATGGGTACAAAGGTTTCTCAACAGTCAGTGATTTTCAATATCAAATCCATCTTTTGGTACACTTGAAATAAACAGCATTATACTAATGGTTATAAAAAGTCAATGAAATTTTGAATCCTTTAATTTGATTCTGAGCTCAGGATAAAAAAGTGGTATTAATAGAAGTTATTTACTTTACACCTATCAATTTACTCTTATTTATGTTCAGAGGATAAATGACTAATTTTTAAAGGGAATTTTCTGCTCCTACAAAGCTGCTCATTGACAGGTTTGGAGGCTGAACTCCTTTACATAGTCACAGAGTATACGTGAAATGAGCAACAACCGCACAAGGCTTGCAATACTACCCTCCCAATGAGGCACACACCCAACCAAAGGGAAAATAATTTTTAAAGTCTCTTTGATGAACAACATGAACAGAAGGTATTTGCTATATGATACAGGTATCTGAAAGGGAATCGGGTTCTATGTTCCACTTTGGACAGGAGCCACTGCTTATGACAGTCTTTGGTGCCGCAAACGTTTCCACAGAAAGAGAAGTAAATATCTTTGTGCTATACCTTTTCTCCCTCTGTCCATATCAGCTGTTGATCAGATCTTAAGGACAAGCACACGTAAAACAATTTCTTGTTATGATTTTGTGTATGATTCTAAAATACTTAAATAAACAGTCCTTTCTCTGAACAGTCTCAAGTATCAAGCGTATTAGAGACTTGAAAACAAAGGCAGAGAGTGATACAGAGACCAGATAACTCTGAAAAATGTTCAAAAAAGGCGGATTTTTTTTTTCTTGTAAAGCAGAATGATAGGGTCACTAAAAATGTTCAAAAAGTATTATCTCTGAGATGACACTAGGTGTGAGATATTTCAGTTCAGCGTGAGATATTTCAGTTCAAAGGCTATGACTGGCTGAGAATAGAAATACCTTCTCAACTTCTGAACCATTATTCTGGGGATAGTTGTGTATGTATCTGTATCTATGCATAAAAAACCTATGCAATATAAATCTACCAAAATACATCTCAAACCTCTTCTCTGTCCTTGGTATAATAATGTATCTTATGTCTAAAAATCCTTCATGTCACATTTTATTTTCAGAAAGGATCAAAATGTCAAATTTAGGAACAGTTTTAGTACAGATACTATTGTTTCTCTTAAATTAAAAAAATGCAAAGGTCTGTGAATAAATTAGCACAGTTGCCATGGAAACATAGTGGGCAAGAAATATTTATAGTTGCTGCAAGCAGTAATTTTGCGGTTTAATCCTTTAAAATGTCAAGCAACACATAATCTCTAAAACAAAACAAAGTAGTGTCTTTGTTTGTCAAGTGTATATTCACATTTCTGTTAAAATATTTTTTCACTTCTTGCACCCAGAAACAAAACCCCAAACCTTCACAAATGTCAAACCCCAATATATTCTCTTGTTGGCTAAAACTATTTTTCAGCTATAAAGACAAATAACATCTTGTCCGTCTTAGGTATGCTATTTTACATGTGTGACCATTAAAGTCAACAACTGCAGGTTTTTCAAAGGTAATTAAGTTAAGACTTTTTAAAGATTAAACTCTAACTACCAAATTGCAACTACCAAAACTGTACATGCCTTATTCATAAATGCAAGATATCAAGTATCTAATATTCCTGTTAAATGAGTGTTATTCCTGGTTTGTTAATTGAAGTAGTACATTATAATAACATATAGGGAAGTACTGGGAAATTATCTTAGTATGTATTGGATATGAGAGGTCTGATGAATTTCTTTATACCTCCTATATCCATTCTCCGCTAAACCCAGTAATCTTACTACGGAAGCAACACAATTAGCTTCATTATATTGGTATGTTGGTATGAACATTGAGCTTCATAACAAGGATGTACTAGGTCTTCACTTGCCCTGAGTCCTACCCAGTCAGTGTTTGAAAATGCTCTTTCTCAGCTCTGCATTCTCTCAACACCTATGTAGAAAGGATTCTACATGGTGCAGAGAAGTGTGTGTTGTTGTGAAATGATGTACAAGCATATGGGAGGATGGGGAAAAAGTGAGGGTTGTGGGGGGTGGGAAGAAGGCATAGTGGTATACTCAAGTGTCTTTAAAAGGTGCTCTTAGAAGATGCTAAGAACAAAATCAGACTTGAGATCCAAGTACTAATAGCAATGCTTCTGGCATATGTCCTGCAGTTCTCTCTCACAGATGCTTTGCGACATGCTGCACTCATCCATAATTTTGAAATGCTCCCTCTTCTCATCATACCTAGCCTTATTTGATTATAAGTACTTTGTAACAATGGGAGAAAGTATCAGCATTATTAACTATCCAACTTCCAGAAAGTACGTGCTGCTTTAAGTCTCAGGAACACAAATGAGCACTGTGATAGCTGATCGTTAAGACTTTCCTTGATAGGCCTGAACATCTGAAGGTACAGCTGGTAGCCACCTAAATAGTGTAGTGAAGTTGAAGTCTGTCTCCTTCCCTGTTCACTAATGGGATTAAGGGAGAAAAATTCTGATGTACTTCAAAGTAACACAGACTGTTGCAAAATTTAAAATATTTCCTTAAATTAAAAATTCGGTTCCTAACTTATGTACCACTTTGGCACAGTCTATTAGATGGAAATGTTTTTTAAACTCTGACTCATTTAAGCATTTGAGGAACTGCCCTACAGGTTCTGCATTCAAGTGGATCCTATCTAAGCACGTCACTAAACATGCACACTTGCACATGTACAGTTATCTCTAAGGAAATCAGAGGGAGTCAAGATGACACAGAAAAAAACCTACAAAATAAAAACAAGTAGTTTCTAGTAAATTCCTTGAATGAGAATGAGAATAAAAAATGAGCTTTTTAAAGCTAGAGGGACTCTTCCCGTATATTTTTTCTTCTGTTTGTATAAGGAGTAAGAGCAGAATTAATCTAACCTGTCATAAATTGTGTGAAAGAACAGAAATAAGCAAGACATTCACTTCTGATGTACGGTCATTCATTTTCAGGATTTCACACTACAAATAACCGCAAAATGCTGTCAATTGCAACAGCAAGTCAGTTCTATGCAAAATGAAAGTATTATATACATTATTGCGTTGGATAGAAACATATGCACTTAAGGAAGACCACACCTTCTAAAAGTTCATCTCCTCCCTTTCAGCAATGCAGATCCTGAAATATTAAGTACATTACTCAGAAACAGAGGCAAAACACTGAACAGAAGGTAGAAGAGCTCAGGTTTTGTCTCAGGAAAACTTCAGACAACTCAGGCCTATGTATGATTTTACCATCAATCCCAACAGCAACTGCTAAGTGTCTGCTTTGTTTACCAAATTGGAAATGATGATTTCATGATTTGTGTAACATTCAGGGAGAAAAATGAAGGTGACATTTCTTCTTGCATATTGAAAGTGAAATTTCTGAGTGCTAAATTTGTAAATAACAGGAAGGTTTCATGTTAAAAGATTTGGATTTCTTGATGATTGTTTTAACTATGTGCTAAGTTGCTTTAGAAGGTGCTTTCTTATTTTTGTCGTGTTCCTCATCTTGAAAATTATAGGTTTGCTTGCCATTTCCCTACTAGAGAATTGATCGTTTCCCTATATTTTTGAAGATGTGCCTGTAGCACGATTTCTTTTGCTTTTTCAGTTTGAATAACATATTTAATTAAAGGTCTCTAAAAATAAACAAATCTTGCCAGCACTTTGCTAGATTGTTAAGTTCTGCGTTGTTACTCAGGATGATACATATTGGGATTTTAATTGCCATTGCCATACACTGTATTCTTAAAGTATTTCGTTTTCTGTTTTGTTTTAATGCATAAAATTATTTTAATGTGTATGTAATGGATAATTTAATGTGCTACATGTTAGCAGTTCATACCAGGTATACAGCATCATTGGTGATTCAGTGAACTGAAACCTTATCCATTGCAGCAGTAAAGTTGGAAATAACAATGTGTATTCAAGGAACATCAGAGATATTTTCAAAAAATAAATTGCATATTAAGTAATATACTCTGAAGCAAAGAACAGAGTGAAAGTGTGTTTGCTTCTGATCTTCAAAAGAATCTAGATTAGGAAACACTGTCTCATACTTATTTACATGTCAGCCTCCAGCAGGATGCAGCTTGACCTCAGGTTGACTCCAGAGTCACAAGCTAAAAGGAACAGTTATGCAACTGAGAGTGGCTAAAATTAACCATGCGAAACCCCAAAAGGCTGGGGTAAGGGTACCGAGAAACCATGTGAATAGCATTCTCTTATTTCACTGAAAGAACTGGCTTCCTTTATTGTAGTGTCCATCTTTATTGGGCTTACAGACCGTTATCTTTCAATTTCTTGGCATAGTTTTCTATTTGCCAGCTCATTTATTCCAAAATACAATATTCTCCCTGTCAGGTATAAGTTGTTTAGTGAATGCCCAGGAGCCCTACTTCAATTAAAAAAAAAAAAAAAAATAAAAAAAGGAGAGGGAAAAAGAGGAATAAAAAGACATAAAAATGTAGCTGGGATTTTTCTTTGAAAGCTTCAAATTGCTACTATTGCCTGCAATTTGCTCTACTGTTTCTCCAGTGAGAAAAGCAGAATTCCTCAGCAGAAGAGCATAGTCAGAAACTGGTGGAGGGATACGGATGGGAGGAGGAGTAGATCCTCCCTTTCACATTTTTGCCCTTTCTGTGACCAGTGCAAGATTACCTGCAGGCAGGGTATGACTCCCAGTACCACTTAGGAAAGGGGAAGTTACTCCCTGTAATAACCATCTTTGGCCAGAATCAAGACTCTGGAAATTTCCAGTAGGTGGGCTGGGGACCCTTAGCATCTGCTGAGAGCCCTTGTGAGGACTTCCAGAATGACAGAAGGACAGAGATCATCACAAGTGACTCCTCTGAAACTTGTGCTGCCATGTCAATGAGTAGCTTAGGAGTAATAGCAGTTATTGATTGTCCACCAAATAATCCTTTGTTTTCTGAATAACCTGAGATTCAGCACAGGTTTATGCAGGTGCTACACTCCCGCGACCAGTAGCTGTGGCATCTGGACTGAGACTTATATTTCCAGCTTTGCCCTCAGAAACAGAAGCATCCATCATAGTTTATTACATAGTAATAGTACAGACTAGAAAGGCAGAAAAATAAAATATTGCAAACAAAAATGCCTCTTCATGCAATCCAAGGACTAAGCCATTAGAAAACAGTAGATCAGAATTATTATGTTAGAAAATAGGTCTAACTAGCAGTTAATCTAGGGGAAGGAAAGACTACTCTATTCACTGCTACTTTTAGATACCATTGCAAGAAGGATAAGCAACAAGATTTAGCAAGGTTTGTTATGATTACAGACACCATGCCTAACTTTCAGACCCAGATCTCATGCTGCAGGTTTGGCACTGAGATCTGTCCTGAGAGCTCTGGGGTTTTGCTAGTGTGGGAAAGTAAAAGCCTTATGAAAAGGCTGGGCGACACAGACAGACAGGAAAGACAATGTCAGTGCTACCTGCTTCCTTGTAGTCTTGAATAGCACCTGGAACACGAGGCTTGTGTTATTTCAGTCAGATCTTCCTTGCCTCTCCTTTCCTTTCACCACCAATTTATTTTCTTTCCTCTTTTCTTTTTTCACCTTCAGTTTAATAAAAGTCAGGCTTATCAAAGTAAGTTGTTATCTTTTTCACACTTCTCTGCACCAATGACCAGAGACACTAAAGAAAACAAAGTTCAAAATTGTTCACTGCTAGTACAGGTCTCAGCTGACAAAATCTGTTATGTGGAAAGATGATGCCTTCAAGTTAACCCAGATGCAGAACAATACCACACAGTATGGCACAGCCCCGTTGTGGAGCACAGGAGGCAGAAACTGCAACTGCATGTGGCTTGTTCCCAGCTCCCTCATCTGTGGAAACTTTACTGTAGTAAAGTTACTGCAGGAAACTTTACTACTACTTCACTGTAGTGCAAAGTTAGTGCTCCACAAGAGTTATTGTGTTAAGGCTGGTAAAGGCCTATGTTGGGTTTGTTTTTCTACAGCAGTCCAGTTAAGTCACCTTTAGAAAAAGAAACTGTGTTTTCTATCTTTGCAATACTTCTGTTTGCATTGAATGTGCTTATGGGTTGTTGTTAACTCTGAGGATAAGACAGAGAACAGACATTCCAGCTCATTGTAGCATTTTTTTTTTCCTCATTTTCCAACCAAAAGGAGTAGTTAGTATTTTCAGAGTCACAAACATGTCTTTCAACCAGGACACTAAAAGCTGTGGAGAGAGGGAAGCAATGTTGAAATAGAAAACTTAAATCTTCACATTTCAAATGTTTAACTGTATTTTTCACTTGGGTTTGTTTTATTTGTTTGGTTTGGTTTTGTTTTGTTTTGTTTTCATTTTGCTTCTTTGCAAGAAGTCTAGAATATTTGTAATGGTTGTTATCTGACAAGACACTTAAACCTATCTCTATAGTCAAAGCTTCAAATCTCTAATATTGTAGAGTGAAAGGTTCACATGGACTGTTATGTGCAACGCAGATGCTTCCTGGAAAATGAATATGATCCAGGGAAAGCTGAAATTCACAAAATCCCTGGCAGCAAGACATTTGTTCTGGTGTAGGGAATTATTAATGTACTACATCTGACAGCATATTAATGTTTTGTGTAAAATACAGGGTACATCTGAAACTCAAGGAGTATGCAAATTATAAAGGCAGATGGGAAAAATTTCAATAACACACTCTACAATACAATTAGAAGACAGGGTTTAACGTAAGCATATGAAGAATTTGAGCATGCTCTTTTCCTTTTCCCTGAATAACATAGCTACAATTAAAACTTCCCCCGCTCTCAATTTTAAGCGACCAAGTATACCTAAAAAAGAAACAGGAGACTAGTTCAAAAAGAAATCATGACCAGTTTTTATACTGCAAGGCATCACACTATGAAATTCTTGTTGTAGGCCAGTAGCAGACTTTATTATACTACTGTCTGTCTACAAGTGCTATCTACAATATAATAGCTAACAAGGAAAGTTACTGAGGCCACGATGCTGCGGTAGTGTGCTCAGAAGTACCACCTATAAAGAGAAAACACCAGGAGCTTGTTTTCCCTTGACTGCGATTCCTGTGTCATTTCTTGAGCTAATAAATAACACTCCACAACATTTTTCAGGAAGGAAAACACTGAATTGAAGGTGCTTTAGAGTTGCATTTTGTGGAAAGCCCTTTAATTCACATCAACTTTGTTCTCCTTGTTATTACTCTTGCTTGGAATTTCAAAATGAATCCGTATTAGCGTTTATGGCAGATATTGGCTAACCTGATGAAAGGGATAATGTGACATGATGCCTTTTGTAATGAGAACCTGAACTCAATGATGTAGAAGGTCCCCTGTAACCAAGTGTCTGTGTATGTATGCATGCACTCAAGCCAAGATTTTTTCCTTGCCAAGGAAAAGGCTGAAGTATATGCTCAATTCAAAGGATAGAAGCTGAGAGGTGGGAAAAGGAAGAAACAGGATAAATGGTGACTTTTTTTCCAATTAATGCATATTTATGTAAGAAGAAATATCTCAGTGTAGTACAATAAATCCTACATACACTCTTGTTTAGAAAAAGAAAATCTCAGTGAAGCATGTAATTAATGATTGAGATTAAATAGAAATTATTAGTAAATGTTTTAATTTCTTGATCTATTTAGGACAACAGACACAGACATCTTCCAAGATAAATGTTCAAACTTCTTATTTCTTATTATTTATTTCCTACTTTTTGTGATTGTAAAGTAAAGGTAAAGGTTTATTCAAATACTTTTTTTTTTTTTTTTTAATCTAGGTAGGATATTGTACTGCTGAAATACGCAGACTCCTTGAGAAAAAAATTGCTATGTAAAAATAATTTCATTCTTCCTTAGGCTCAGAATGGTGATGCATGATAGCTGTAAGTATATTACTTTGCAATAAAAGAAGTAAAGTGAAGGTTATTAAGGGAATTTTATAAACTTGCATGATTAATAGAAAATATTTGATAAAATGCACTTTAGTGTTCTATTATAAGAAAGTAATCTTTTTTGACTGAAAATCTGCCTTTTTATTTTTCATGCCTTTTTCCATCATGGTCAAGGCTTTGCAAAGCAGTGTTCACATTTTGCATTCTTAACAATTATCAATTCTAAATGATTTGGGGAAAAAATGCAATGAGATCTGCTTTTTGGGAAATGCAACAAGATTTGCTTTTTCCTGGGTGGCTACGTATATGCCTGTGTATATATACATGTCTGTGTATGTGAGTGGTAGGTGTGATTGTGGCATTTGAGCTGACAACATCCCCTATAAAGTTAAAGATGTCTGACATTCTTTTAAATTGCTTATGACTTGGCCAAAACAGAAATGTTTAGACTGAAGTTTTCCACAGTAGGTTTATGCATCAGATGGCATCTTACTCAAAACATTCAGACAAAATAATCCAGCTATTTCAGAGAATAAGATTAGGCAAAGTATGTTGTTTTACCAGTGTTAAAGAACATTAAAGAACAGTGTCTTGCGAAAGCTGGAACAGAACCCAGAAGCTGTTAGTTATGTTATCTCTCTGGCAGCAAGCTGCTGAGTGAAAGCCAGCTGCTGAGTGTGTATCTCCTTTACACACAGAGAAAAGTGGAATATTTTTGCTACCAGACCAGAACTGGTGGTGCTGCAGGTTAGTTATATAAATGTGGCAGTTGTGCCCCACAATTACGACATTTCATTTTATATGCAAGTTATGAGAAAGTGTGGAGAAGATGAAACCAATGCGTCCCTGCTAAACTGTAGTTAAAATTACAAGTCAAGTGACAGAAAAGAGCAATTGCTGAAATTTCCACCCACACTCCTGCATTATGTTGTCCTTATTAGATAATGATAGACTTTTTTTTTTTCCTTTCCATAAGCCCCTTGTTTCATCCAATGATTATTTGTTCAGTTACTAAATATTTGTTCTTTTCACTATGTAATGTAACAGTGTCGGATGGTGTATCCCAGATCTTTATTTTATTAGACCAACTTTGAAAACTGCCCAAGGATGATATATGAAGTTAAAACTTATTTGTATTCATAATATACTTCCTTATTGAATCTAAAAGCGCAGATGTTTGAGGTGTGTTCATTCTGGATACCTTCTGGCATTCTCCTGAGCTTGACATCTCTCTCTTAAACCCTTGGAGCACTCTTGGCCATTCCAGTCCCCCCCACACATTCATTGTACTATCTCAACTTCTTGTAAAAGAGGAAACCTGTCAGGGAAACCTCATACAGAGGCCAGATCCAAATGCTTGAACTTCTGATTTGCCAAGGTTTGTCAGTTCCTGTACCTGAGAATACACACAGGACAAAAGGATGAGTCCATAGTTCGTTGGGTCAGGTTGTAGGGATGGTCTGATGGAGCAGAAATGTTACTTCCCCACCTTAACCTTAAACGGATGGATTTCTCTTTGAAGGAGTCCTGCAGGTCTGAAATCACCAGGACTCACCAGGGACAGGGACAGGCAGCAGCCACAAAGAGGGAGAATAGGAAGGAACCATGCTCAAATTTGTGTTTGGGGGGAATGTAAGAGCAAGGCAGCAAATTAAAAAAAAGTAGAGTACATAGAAGCAGTTGTTATAGGTGCCATATATGTTATTGTTAGCAAGGTCCTGTGAAAGGCATCTGCTTGCCTCTCTCATGAAAGCTTTAGACAAGAAAATACTCCATAACTCTGTGAATGTCTAGAAACTACTCAAAAACATGGGGACCCAAATGACAGAGAAGGTCACAGCTCACTGTGTCTTTAACGTAAAAACCCCACCTGTCTCCCTAAAAATTGTTCCTGGTGTGGGATATGTGTTCACAGCCTGAGACAGATCCAGGCAGGACTCAGATACAGGATGGTCCAAACTGCCTCAAGGGATACATAGAAGGGTGGAGTGGTTATCATCAGCAATGTCATCTTCCCTTGCCGTGCCAAACCTGCTGCTCTCATGGCGTCCAGACTGCATACCAGGAACTGGACTGTGCCTGGTCAGAGACTTTGACCCTAAGGATATAGGAGAGCTCTACAACAGGACAGGGTTATGCCATTTTGCCATCTTAGTCTCTGTGCAGTCCCAGTAACTCAACTAGACCTAAGATTTTGTTTCTGTAATGTGTCAGATAACTGCTCAGAATGCATTCCTATAATATAAAGGGTAATAACTCGAGTTAATATCTCGAGTAAAGAAATATTAGTGTAAAAACGTTTTAGCCATATTATGCACCTTAATACTACCCTTCAACCTTCCTGAGCTGAGCCCATTCTCTAGTGCAAGGCAAAACTCTCACCAACTTCAGTCAAACCCCAGAAGTAAATGACTGTGGGAGAGAGACTGCTCATCTTTCAGGGCAGTAAGACATGATTATTCCCTTCCAGATGTCTTTGCACCAGTCATCACTACTGAGTCTGGAGCTGGCTTCTGGTTGACAAATTCATACAGGCCCTGCTAAAATATTTGTCCCCATCTTTCTTACATGCCCCCTTTAAGTACTGAAAGGCTGCAATAAGGTCTCCCCCCAGCCTTCTGTTCTTCAGGCTGAACAACCCCAACTCTCAGCCTGTTCTCACAGGAGAGGTGCTCCAGCTCTCAGATCATCTTCGTGGCCTCCTCTGGACTCGCTCCAACAGGTCCATGTCCTTCTTGTGTTGGGGGCCCCAGAACTGAAGGCAGTACTGCAGGGGGGTCTCACCAGAGTGGAGTAGAGGGGGAGAATCCCCTCACTCGCCTGCTGGTCATGCTGCTTGTGGTGCAGCCCAGGAAAGCAAAGTCTTTTTGAAGTCTGTTTGGCACATTATGAAGCAGGTGTGATTTCACTGGAAAGTATTTTAATACCAAGATAATAGGCACTGTACAAGGTTATCAGCCAAGTTCTGATAATCAGTACTTGACTGCCATAGTAAGTCTGGTAGTGTTTACATTTTTATCTTGTATTAAAGACTGCTTCTTTTGAACTAAAAATATAATTAGTCACTAATAAAAGAACATATTAGATTCTTCACAGTGTAAATTGATATGGTACAAATTAACTGAACTGTGTCAACTGAGGTTCAGGCTTGAGTTTAAAGGGATAGTGAGCGAATTTGCAGACCACATCAAAAGAAACTCTGATAATATCAAAATAACTGAAAATTCATAAGCAAATCCTGTAAATTCTTTTGCTCTCTATACAGTTCTTTTAAAATTCAGATGGAAAGATAATTAAGATAATGTACCTAAATATAGAGGACCTTTATGACTGGAAGCAGACTGGTGATTTATTTTATTCTTATATGTTACTCAGATTGCTTAATTGGAAACAAATTCTTTTCTATTAAATTTATTGTGTTTGATGTATAGCAATCTTTCCCCTGGAATTTTTATTCATTGACACTATGAATTGTCTTGCATTTGTTAATAAGATTTCTGTTAAAATATAGCTTTGGATGTGTGCAAAATTATCCCTGTCTGCATCCTGTATTCAATCCAGTTTTTATGTACTAGACAATTAAACAGTGGCACAGTACTTCAGAATCATAGAATCACTTAATTTGGAAAAGACATTTAAGATCATCGAGTCAAACCATTAACCTAACACTACCAAGACCACCTCTAAACCATGTCCCTAACTACCACATCTACACGTCTTTTAAATCCCTCCAGGGATGGTGACTCCATTACTTCCCTGGGCAGCCTGTTCCAGTGCTTGAGAACCCTTTTGGTGAAGAAATTTTTCCTAATATCCAACCTGAACCTCCCCTGGTGTAACTTGAGGCCGTTTCCTCTTGTCTTATTGCTTGTTACTTGGGAGAAGAGACCAAACCCTACCTCACTACAACCTCCTTTCAGGTAGTTGGAGAGAGCGATCAGGTCTCCCCTCAGCCTCCTCTTCTCCAGGCTGAACACTCCCAGCTCCCTTAGCCTCTCCCCATCAGACTTGTGCTCCGGGCCCTTTACCATCTTCGTTGCTCTTTTTCAGTATCTACTAACATTTGACAATGATAAAGGGCCAAATGTTTCTTTCACCTTATGAAAATAAAAGGAAGGCCAAACCAAAAATATTCAGTCCACAGTATTTGTCTCATGATTTCAGCCCAGTGGAAAGACAAATACTATTGAAATTGGACTAGAACAGACTACCTATTTGCAGTCCTGAGAAGATACTGGAAATAATTAACACCGCCTTTCTCACCTCACAGTTGGAAATCATCAGAACTTAATAGGCACATGGTACTTCAGGACCCAACTTGCCAAGCGTGAGGACTGTGCAGGATCTCAGGGTTAAAATATATGTGGTCCTGACCTTTAATCAGGTACCAGAGTTCTGCAAAATCTGAAAGTTGAATAGTTTTCTTAATGAGTGGAAGGCAGCAAACCGTTCCACATACAAATTACAGAATAGAGAGAAGACAAGCCATGAAGGAGAACACTTCTGCAAAAACCTGCCCCAGAAAAAACAATTAAGGACTAAGGTTGAGTAAGGGAAGGAGGAGAACGGGTTTTCTGGGTTAGAACGTGTATGCATGGGCCTATGTCTGTCTCTGTACACAGTCAATCAGAATTTATTTGGTTTTCCTTGAGGCATAGAATTAGTACAAAAAATTGTACTTGATAAATGCAACAATGTTCATTTTTGTCAAGTGTAAAATATTATTTTCTGTTCTATTCTAGTGAACAACACTTCTGAAAGGGACAAAAGGTGTTAGCACTGACTTAGAAAACACCTAGGAGATTTAGCATAGACAATTCTGATTTGGGTTCACCTTTAGAAATTTTTCCAAAATGTGTAATTTACCAATGACCCAGGGCTCGGCTAGTTGGGCATAAAATCCAAAAGCTCAGAGAAAATCAGAGAATACAGAAAGATCCCTCCAAACCAACCTACAAGGTAGCAGTGCCTCAGACACTTTAGCATTTGTCCCTAATTAGGTCAGCATCCCACAGCATGAGGAGTGCAGCTCTTACACTGACTCATTGCACTTCAGTGACCAGCTTCAAATCAACAGAGAATGTACTCATGCCTTTTACCAGCTAAAAAACTTGCACTGCATTTTCAAACAGCTCATCTTTATTATATTTCTGGAATTCAAAAAGCTTAGATTACTGTCTTCTACCGTATTTGATTTCTTTTACATCGCTTTGTTGCCTGGCTAAATGAAACAAATATAGTGAAGTGCTATGAAGACTGGTCTTTTCAATGTTTTCAGCTAACCAGAAAGTAGAGATAGAAGAGTGTGAGTTATATCTAAGCCACTACTGAGCTTTTTCAGTCTTTTCCTCCAGATCCTCAGATGCTCTAACAGTTCTTCTCCAGGTAGTTTGGCAGCTCTGTACTGATTTGGGTATGAAGGCTAGCAAGAAGCAGGATCCACTTGACCAAGTAGGGTAACAACATGTTTGCCAATAGGCTTGCCATCTTGTTGAGCAGGTGTTTAACTGTGTCATGCTGGGGCCTGATGGTAGCATTTTGTAATTAAGTGAGTGAACGGAGATCAGAGGTGGCAAATATGTGAGGCAGGATAATGGCAGATACGGATCCCTCAGGATGAACAAGATGGGTCAAAAAGGGGCCCACTTCAAGCACCTATGCACAAACACACACAGCCTGGGAAACAAGCGGAGCTGGGGACTCTGACACCGCTGAAATAACTCACTAGTGGGATAGCTTATATGACAGGAGGTCTGTAATGGGTGCTATGGGCTTTGTAGGAAGTACAGATAGGGAAAAGAAGGGTGAGGGTTGCCATTTACATGAAGAAGCAGCTGGAAGGTATGGAGCTGAGTGATGAGAAATAGCAACTGGCCCTATCCATGCCTCTTCTGTTACTTACTGGTTGCCTTATGCTGTATATCATATGATCTTTCCTCAGGTTTTTGAAGCTATGTCAATGTGCTGTTTACCAAGAGCCTGCAGCGAAAAATTATACATAATAAGATACGAAATAAATTAACAGATGTGCTTCTGAGAGTGATGTTGTTATCCTATCATAAAAACTCCATGTGGTAATAGTATAGTGTTTGGAATTGAATTTGACATAGTATAAAAAATCAGATTGCAGCAATAAACTTTTACTTGTTATCTACTTCTACATTTTAAAGATACATTTTTTAAATATATAATCTTTTTCTTTTATTTTGTTTGTGCTGCTCAAGACAGTTTGTGACCTAGGTACAAGCAGAACTGGATCCATTTGCTCCAGGGTGAATGAACCCTTTATGTCTTACTGCTATTTTTATTCTTGACCTTTTTTTCCCTCAGAGGGTTTTACTTGACAACTGAATCCAGCAGGTTTTAGTCTGGGAGACAGAGACCTCTGATGGGAGGTTAACCAATAAACTGTTTATATAAAAAGTAAGTCAGATTATTGTCAATAAGCTTCAATTCGCTACATAGTAGTCCCTTATCTTCAGTGGAACATGTGTAAAATTTCATGAACTGAAACATGCTTTAATTTGGTACCTTAATTAGTACTTTGTTTAGTAGTATTTACAATCTTATTTTAGAACAGGACAATAATAAAAGAAGTAGTAATAGGGATAGTAACAGCAACAGTAGTTGCTACCTCTACTACTATTACTACCACTGCAACTAATAATATTATATTGGCTGTCATATTTTCCTGAAGTCAGAAATCAGGATTTGAACTGGCAGTTCTCTGTGTATTTCAGAACTGCTTGGATTTACACTAGCTGGGGATTTGTCCCAAAACTTCACAGTCATCTCCAAGTTCTTCACTCGTTGCTCTTTTGTATAGTACTTTGTAGTGCAGTCAGCAGGACTGCTCAGCACATATAAAAGCTGTGGAGTTTGTCTCTCACCGTGCTGCTGTTGATCACAATAGGGAAAACAAACTTCTGACATGCCTTTACCCTTAGACAAGTGCCTGTGACTTGACACAAAGTAGTGAACATAAAATGTGTCTATTGTTTGTTTTTGAAGTCAGCCATAATGTTTACTTCTTGTATTTTAATAAAGATAGTATACATACTAAATTAGTCAAATATTTTGTATTAGAACAATAATGTTACCATGGTATAGTACTGCATTATGAGACCTTTGATTCTCCTGTCATTCACACAAATGCTAAGGCATCTAATGAGTTGAATAGAATGAGACTACCTTATCATAAATGTAACTAAAAATAGAATCATGCTGCATGAACATAAAAGTGTCATCATAAATGTAACTAAAAATAGAATCATGCTGCATGAACATAAAAGTGTCATGAGTTACCACAAAGTATAAAAACTGTGCCATCTTTTCGTTGTGTAAAAGTGAAAAGACACAGAATGTTTTTATATCGATCTTAGAAAAAGCAAGCAAATTACACTTAGACAAGTACAATGTAAGTATACAAGAAAGCAAAACAAGGAAAAAAAAAGACCTTTCTAAAACAGTTAAACATTGTTTTATCTCTCTGCCCAATGAGCTGAAGCAAAATTTCTCACTGTGCTTAAATTTAGACCAATGTGAGACCCAGATTAATAATACGGAATGAAAACATCTGTTTTTTAAAAGCTTGAAGATTTTTGACACAATGGCCTTTGCATACAAAGATTCCTTTATGAATTTCTACGTTATACATACTCTCTGGAAGTCTAGTGTTAATATAGTGATATTAATGTTGTGTTGCAGATGAACAGTATGTAGCATTCTGGATGACATTCTGGAGTGTTTTCCTCAAGGCTTTACTGATTGATGTGAAACTCTGGGTTAAACTCATCCTCCTTCTGCTGAAGTAATTGAAACAGTGGAAGAATCAGCACAACATTGTGGGAAAATCCTCTAGCAGGATGAGAGAACTCTGAGTCATGACCACAAGCTGTACAATCAAAGTGTCTGGTTCGGAAAACACATACAGGTCAATAATCTCATTGCGAAATATCCTGAGACAACTGTGTGTGTGCATAAAGCTATATAGATACACGCACAGCAGTCTGGACAGCAAGCTGTGCCGTCCTTGAAGTGTTCTCTGAACTAAGTATAGATATTTAAGGAACTGCAAGCAGAAATAAATACTGTTGATCCATTACCCTTAGTATTTAAGCCAAAATTTAAGCCTAATTCAATCAATTTTTTTTGTAGAATCTGAGAGTCTTAAAGTTGTCAGGTGAGTTTAGCACAGTCTTGGGTCTTTTTTACACTTGCAATTTGACTACATAACACACAATGTGTGCTGCCTAAAGGATGGAACGTGCCTGCAGAACCTGAATGACACTGGCTCCTTCCCTTCTCTCCAAGAAAAAGTTTACTGTTCACCAGCTGTCAGCTGTGCTCAAGTACAAGAATCTCTATCCCTTTTCTAGATCCCGTGTTTTGATATTTGTTATTGCAACTCTTGGATTTCACATGCATATTCATGCTTATTGCTGACCTTGATAAGATCTTAGTCTCCATAGTTATTTTGTGGCAGAGCTCCACTGCTGATTGTGTAGGATTTGTTTCCACTTCTCAGCGTTGATTTTCCTACCTTTCCATTTCACTGAAGTCTCTTTATTTCTCTATTATGGGAAAAGATGAATTCAAGTCCCTTATCTGCCTTCTCTACCATGGCCCATTTTGTCTTTCTTTTTTCCAAATTAAATACTCTGTCTTTTCAACCTCTTTTACTAGGAGAGCCTTCCAATGCCCCTATTTCTTTATAATTATATGTCAGAAAGAAAGTCAGTGGTCTAAACCCTGGTGTGATCAGTCCAATGGACCATCATTAGCTAAGAAGAGTTAATGAACTGAGACACAGGGTTACATTTTTAAAATAAATTTTATATTTCCTCCTATTTTCTATTTTTTTAAAAATATAAATTTTAAATATCATTGCAATTTAACTAACAAAAACTGAAACATTTTAAGGCAACATTGAAGTTCTTGAATTGAATAAGTGCTTTGGGCTGTAACAAGATGTATTTATGCCTTTAACTCAAGAAGAAATTTTCTAGGCCTTTACAAGAGAAACAAAATGAGTTTACTGTGATTACTTCATATGTGGCTTTAAACCTGAATATAGTAAATGTTAAATTGGTTATTTTATTAAGTGACCAAAAAGTCAATATTTAAGAACAGTGATTAAGAATTCTTCAATTTTAAGCACAAAATAAAACTTATATAGCTTTTAAAACTTTCAAGTATCCCACAGATATACTAGATGAATGTGCAAATTAGCCTGGATTTCTCTTTGTGACTAGAATATATTCATCCTTCACTCAATTATCCATCAAAATCACATATCTCCAATACTGAATCACTTTTCTTATCAAATTACTTACCTCACCTATCAAATCAAATTATTTGTATCTTGAATATACTACAAACTCCCTATCGTTATTTAGAACACCAGCTATGAAATGACGTTGTATATCACTAAGTGATTAGATTAGAAAAAGTATATGGCATACTTGATAGTAATAAAATTCAATAGAGTTTTTATAATGTAATAGGTGTTTGGCCAAAGTAGAACTTCCTTGACACTTTCAGAAATTGTAGATTTTTAAGCCATCTCATTATCTCATTAAAGGATTATTGTTCCTGGTAGTTCCTGGTGGATACTGGGAATAGGACACTGATAAAATGGTTGTGATTCATGAGATACTTTGTGAAATTGTTGGTGTTCTGTAGGTCAGAATAAATGATCATAATTGCCCCTTTTCAATTTAAAAATATGACTGTTAAAAAACAATTTAAAAATATGAATTCAAATAAAAGCCATCAATTGTCTTGGACAGTACTTGCAGCGATTTCCACTTTCTTTTCTTTCTGTAATCACACACCTGAATCCTTACTCACTTATTCAAGAATGTTTGTGAAGAGGTAAATATGAATACTTTTATGGGCAAGAAGTGTCCATGCAAATACGTGTTCGCATAAATGTTTATACCATTAATATTGTTCAAGGTCTGTTCCTATTCATAAATGTTCAATAAGGAAGCAGCACACAGAGTCCTTCAGAAAGAGTAAGTTCTTGAAATAACTACTGCAATGAGGGATTCATGAAAACTGTAATGCATCTCCATGAAAGAGCTGCAGAATAAATTTCAGTAAAGAGGAATTCTAAAGACAAAAACTCCTGTCGATTGCTTCCCCAAACAGAAGACTGCAATAGATACATCTGTTAAATTATCACCTGTTTTACCACGAAACAATTTGTCGAGTATTTAAAGTATCATTAAAAATGTATTCCTTGTTCTGCTGATAGAATTATAAAGAAAAATGGTTGTAAAGTCTCAGACTCCTGCAGTTGGCGTGGCTTAGAAGGGACACAATGGAGGTCTACAAAACCTTAAGTGATATGGGAAAGTGGGACTAGCAGGGACTTTTCACCATGCCCTCCAGTAAAAGATCAAAGGCCATTGGGTGAGGTTAGTAGGAGTCACAGTCTGACAGGATTTAACGGTTGGGTTTTAATGCCACTGATCATAGACCCTTTGCCAAAGGACATGGGTGAAAAAAGCATACAATAATTCAAAGGGAGATTGGACAAGTACTTTGAAGAGTGGTTGGTCATCACTAAACAGAAAAAACACATCAAGCTTATGATATTCCTTTGGCAGAAAACAGTAAGAGTTGGGAAATGCCATATCCCAACTTGTCCAACCTTATTCTTCCTCCAGCACCCACTGGATCATGTGCTTAGTGGATGTCTTGTCTGAACGGCTGCTCTTGCACTGTAAGGGGACACAGTTTTTTTGTATCTGTTTGATATCAGGCAAGCTGTAAGCAATAGAGGCAATTTAGAAAGATTTTTCCCTTTTTACTGTTTAGAGAGTGGACAGGGGTAAAAGTTGAAGAAAATTGACCCAGTTTTGGTCCTAGTTGTAGTGACTTAATCTGAACCTCATTAAAGGTCTGCTCTTGATGTCTAACTTAAATATATAGAAATATACACAGTAAATGCTGTGGATTTAAATCCGGTCTAAGTTGGTTCTAAGGAATTCCATCATGTTTACAATGGAAGTTTTAAAGAGCTTTCAGTTCTAGCTTAATGTTTTCCTCACTGAGGAAAAAACCCAGAAGGTTAACATCCCATGGAATGCAACCAGAGTCCACCTTGCAAACTCTCCTCAGTTATTAAATGAAGAGAGACTGGGATGTAGGTACCCCTGATATTTCTTCCTCTGTCAAGGTTTGTGATCAGAAGATCAAGACTTGCAAAACAAAATTTAGTCTTTGGAGACTAGGTTATATAGTTTGAATTACATATTTGCTAATGAATAATATGATAGATGGTTTATTTGCTCTTCAGAACATTGCACAAAGCTGAAAGCCACACACTGGTGTGTTACGAGTTTATCTTCCTGGTTTTGTAGATCCACAGTGATTCTTGCTTCTGTTTCCCATTGGGGAATCTGGGCTGACAAAAATTGCAGGCCTACAATGTTTAGTTAGGTAATGTTTATACATTGGTTTGAAAATTATTTTAAACTAATGCTGCTCTGCTTCTTTTTTGTTTATAGAATGTCCTCAAGTGTATTATGATTTCTTAGTTTGATTTTTAATGAAACTTATGAGTAATGTTAGTCACTAATTCTTAGAATATGGATTTTACAAAAACAATTTATTGTCAATATACATTCTGCTTCTCTTTATTTTTATGTATCTACCTGGGCCATATTTCTTGTCTGGACACAGTCTTCCTGCAATAATGCTTCTGATGTAAATACTAGTGTTTCCATGTTCTCAGTTCTGTTTCAGCAACTGTTTCCTACTAGTGACTCAAAATCCAGTTTTCGTAGACACTACTGTTAACTGACTCGTTTAGAGTATGTGTACATACTTAATAGTGTACAGATGTCACAGGATCAGTTAAAGTAAATAATTACTTTAAATGAATATTAATAAAAATATTTTTTCATGCTGCCCTCCCTCAACTGAATCCACAGTAATTTACAGACTAAGGAACAGTAAGTAGCAGCTTACAGTCATATTTATTATAAATCACATACAGCTTCGGGTATCACATTGTGAGAGAGAAACATTGGTCACAGAGTCCAAGTTACCCCACTATTCTTTCCAAAATATATTTTGGAATGTACTTGTCCCTTTTGAATAATAGTCAGAAGGAAGACAAAAGGATATATTTCTACTAGTTCACCTGAAAGATATTACATCGAAGAGTGCAAAACTTTCCTATACCACAAAGTCAAGCCATCTTTGGGAATATTTCTTTCTTTGTCACAAAAGGCACAAAAGAAGATGGAAAGAATATGTTTTGAAATGCTTTATGAAATAGGGTTTTCAGAAATTTTAAAGTCATATGATAATAATAATGATTATAATGAATAATACTAATACTTGTACATAATGCTATGACCTGAACACTAATTCGATTTAGCTATCCAGGACAACTGTATAAAATGTACAAGAAACCTCGCTATTCTACTTACGAAATGTAAGGAAATACAAGAATAAATCAAGGTCAGTAGTGTAGCTTTCCTATGGAGGTGGAAATTACACAAACAATACACATGCTAATGGTTTGGCAACATCCGTCAGTGAGATGAGAGAGTTGATTATTTTTACCTCTTCATATCTGAATTTGTAACTCAAGTAGGTAGAAGCGTAAATTCTTGGTTGTTTTCAGTTTGCAGACCTAATTTTCACCTACAGTCAGAGAAGCAGAACTTAACTCAGGTGAAAAAACTACTTCTTTCTTTTCTCAAAGCCATACTACAGCTGCAAGGCCCAGAGCTATTCCCTAGGAGTTCTAACTTCTACCTTCCCTTCCATATCGGGAAGAGATGCTCAGTCCACAATGCTTCCTTCCTCTGTTTAATACGTCATAGTTAAAGGATAGGTAATTGCATCCTTTCATCTTTCAGTTTCTCCTGATTTAATAAGGTTAGAAAGGATGATTTTGATGTTTGTCAATTTGTCTATGTCAGTTTTTCCATACAATGCAGGAAAAATATTTAGGCAGAACCACCTGCTTGTGGAAGAAGTGGTTCAGCTCTTTCAGAGCTCTTTTTAAATGATTTTCAAGGCCTAGAGTATCCCAGACATCTATCAGGTTCATTTACTCCTTTCCAAATATAAACTTTTATGCCTGCTGAGATGATCAGTCAGTAGCCATTGCCTGGAATCATAGTTATACTTCAATAAAGCACTCTCTAAGACACATAAAAAAGAATGGTGAATGTCTAGCTAGACATGGATGAAGAAAAGCTGA
Organism: Cariama cristata; assembly: GCF_000690535.1. NCBI lineage: Eukaryota > Metazoa > Chordata > Aves > Cariamiformes > Cariamidae > Cariama > Cariama cristata. The sequence goes on along the minus strand of NW_009635574.1, from coordinate 21,656 downwards.
TCTAAATATATCACTAGGCATTAAAGCCAAACATTTCTATGTTGGAAGCAATTCACATGCTAATTTTCTAGAGATGCACATCGATTCTTGAACTAATCAGGTGTTTCTTTCAGTTGCATCCTTCTCCATTTTTCGAATCCCTGACCTGTTAACAGAGTATTTTAACACTGTCAGATGAGCTAGTTCTCCGATGCATTTTTGGGTCCTGATCTCCCAGTATTAGTGTAACAGCTAATTAACTCTGAGGTTTTCTCTTAGAGTGAGTCAGCTATTTTCTTCCGAGACAAACCCACTTGGGCGAGACTGTGGAGATTGTTAACTCCAATAAAAATAAGGTGGGTTTATGTATGCATGTATGATATAGATGTATGGGTAAACCTGCACTAGATTTGTCTCTCTTGACCCTCCATTGGTTTTGTACCCTCTAACATCTGCATGCTTACTGCACTCTAAGGCATACAACACTTCAAAAAACCTCACCAATCTCAGTGTTTGAAGCTGTCACACTGAAATATTTGAACAGAAAGAAACACTCAAGAGGTAACTGGCATGTCTGTCACCGACACAAAAGTCCTAGGGGAGTCCCAAGGCCAGGGTTACACAGTGCGGCTGTAAAATCGGTCAGCTCTAGACATAACCTTCAGCAGTACAGATATAACTGTCCTTTAATAACCTGTCTGAGAGCTAAAGGGGCTTTCTTGCAGGGCACGGTTGTTAGCAGTATAGGTATAGCTTCAGAGACCAGTTTTCCCTTTCAGTCTTTCTCTTCCCCAATTTCCTTAGCTTTTTTATGCAAACTGTACTGCAGGTGTTGATTCTTCATTTTGGTTAATCACTGTTACTTCCTCCTTTTTCTGTTTTACACTTAGCACAAAACTCCCATGGTACTTCCTAGTTGCAAAATAATAATAGATTTCTTTAATAAAAAAACCCTTCTGGCTTACTGCCAGCTCTCTAGCATGTTCCAAAGATGTCTTTTGGACTTTCTTTATTTTAAATGAACATTAAAGCCCCCTGTGGTCACCTGAGCAAGTGTCCATGCTAGAACCTACTTTATTAAATTTTTAATGATTTTCTTATCCCAGGAAGACTCTTCTGATGTTTTTTCCAGAAATGATGACTCATCTCATTTCCTTAAATCCACAGGGTAAATTGCAATACTGAGTAGAGGCAAACCTCTCATAGATTTTATCAAAGGCATACAAGTGTCACAAAATATTTTTATGTGTGTTATGTAGCCTATTTTCTGTGGGAATTTTAAGTACAGAACAGCTTAGTGAAACTGCTATATTGTTTGCTAATCGCTCATGACTTACGATAAGTCTTAATCGCCAAAATTCATATCTTGCTCAAAGATTTATCTATTTTGATGCACTAAGAAGTTCAATTGCTGATTACTGGTTCACTTTTAAAACAATCTTGTGTTATTTATCATTAGTTATCCTTAATGGGATGTGATACAGCAATGTCTTTTGAAGCTGAAACTCAGTATCTACAAAAGGCATGTTTTGAAAGAACTCTTCTTTTATTACAGTGAGAAAGGGTAAGTCTGCTTTTTCAAAGATGAGCCTAATCTAGATTCCAATTACATCCAAAAATCAATCTTTTGAAAAACCTGAAATACTCTAAAAAATTAACAACTACAAACACCATGATAGAATTGATTATTCCTTAGATTAGTGTGGTTTTTTAATGTTATCTAGGCATAATGACATTAAAGACCAAGTAATACATTTTTATTTTGATCACTCAATGGGTGCTATATGCTAGTTAGGTAACAAGGTGATTGATATTGATATAAGACAGTCCAGGTATTGCAGTCTTGGGTGTTCCAGAATTCCTCTCATCCCCTTCGATTCTAAGCACAGCCATAGAGAGCATCTGCAAGTGCAAATTTACTGGTAACAACTGTGGGTAGAATTTCTTCAACGTCATTTAGGAGCTCTTTCATAAGAAATATGAAGTTCCTGCATATACATGGGATCCAGTCTTGTCCTCTTTTGAGGACTGCAGCTAAATGAACAAACCCACTACCCTTCTTTGATAAAATAGGGACACTATTGGGACATTTGGGTTTTAAACTTTTAAAATTTAAAAAATAATTCCTGTCCTCTGAAAACAAGCATTTCTGAGACTGCAGGCAGTTGAAGTGAACAACAAGGAAAGTTTCAGGTGATGTAGTGAGAATTTTAATGAATTCAAGGACCTACAGTGTGAGGTAGTCTCAGAAAGGAGACTGTTTGGATTATATGTTAGAACAGAGTGCATACTGTCATCGGTAGGTCTGATTCCCCACTACCCCATAAATTTATACTAAGACAAGCTAATACACACACATATTTAATATCTATTACTTTTTAAATTTTTCTCCCTGCATTTCCTCTTCCAGAGTTAACAATTCATTTGTTTTGACCCTCTGAGGCTCACTTCTATGTGAACGTTGATCTGTGCTGTTGCATATGAAGTTGCAACTCTTAGGAGAACTGCGGCTCCCAGTGGAAAACATGCTTCTAGCTGTTAGAGGAAAAAATCCATATTGATTTCTTTTGTGCAACTAGAGACTTGAGAAACAGACCTTAAGACAAAATTCTAAGATCCTTTATGAGGAGTAGTTCTGGGTTGCTATCTCATCCTGAAAAATCTGGAAGATCAGGGGAATCAATATGTGCTTCCTTTCATAAAACCTCCATGATGCCTGCAAAACTTTTTCACTGAGATTCTGGAAGCTATTGATGTCCAAATAGTAAACAACCTTATTCATTAGTTATCATCACTTCCTCTCAAGTTTTATCCTAGGATGCATTTTATGCTAGGAGATTTGGGGGTCAAGTGTAAAGTCTACTGTCCCAAGATACCTTAGACAATAGTTCTCATATGATGACATTTCTGATCTGATATAAAAAGGTGATAGCTTGGGGCCAACTTTTGCAAAAGCACCGAGTGGTCCTGTAGATAGTATTGCATTCATAAATTATTTTGTTTATCTCATATCATGGCATACGTAAAGTGCAGTAGGGGATGTCGTGAGGTTGCATGTAGCTTGTTATCCCTCCCTTGAGATGATAATTGTGTTTTGGGATTTATGTATAAAGCAGAGAATGACTAGAATCCCCATGGAGGATGATCCCTTTGATAATGGCACAGCTAGTGACAAACATCCCACTACTGAGATTATAGCAAGGAATTTCAAATATATGCCAATAAAAATCAGAATGCAGCTGCCAGTTGGAGTCTTTTCTAACATTTATTCATGTTTCGTTTATTTCTGTGTGGAAAAGGTTTGTTTGTGGTTTTGGTTTTTTTTGGTTTTGTTTTGTTTTGATTTGTTTTTTTTCCTACTCTGAGGGAACTGTGGCCAACTTCAGTTATTTGCAGAGCAGAAGTAAAACAGGAATAATATATGGAACATATGTCAAAGTTTATTTCATTCAACCTACAACATACATGAGATTCTTCTGTAGATTCATTAGATTCTTTTGTCCTGGGGATGCCTATCTTGGAAAAACAGTACCTAGAAGAAGTTACATATTTCAGCTGAAGTGTCTCAAAAAGTTCATGTTTTTTCATATTTTTATCATAGCATCAATTCAAGATCAATGATTTAACCTATTGTTTGTGGTAGGCTGAATGCACGGGCTACACTGACAGATCACTAGGTATATATCCAGCGATTGAAATAAAAGCGATACTCAGAATCTGACAGCTGTGTCAGTAGCAACAGCAGCAAGAAGAGTGCTGTGGAAGCAGCCTCTCCTGCCAGGAATAGAGTGACACCCCGCTTCCTCCCAAGGTTTTGGATATCTGTTCTTATTGTCGTTTGATAATATTAGGTCACGACCTTGCTGCAAATGTCTGTGAATAGTGCTGCCTCACTAGATTTTTCCTAACTTCTAATTAGGTTTTCTATGTAACAAAAGCTGCACAACTGCGTTAGTTTTCATGGCCAATAGTAAAATGTCTCTGTATAGTGGAAATTATAAGATATTTTCAACTGACTGACGAAAACATTTTGAAGTTACATAAGGCTGCTGTGCTTGGAAAAATATTTTTAAGTGTGTTATGCAATGGTTTAGGAAGGAGAAGATAGGCAAAGGGTGGAGGGGAACAACAGGTCAGGGGCTAGGCAGAAGCTGTACATATAAAATAGAGTTCCACCAAGGGGAGTCACCCATGGGTACTAAGAGAGATAGCATGAACAGTGCCCATCATCTAATGGAAAGTTGTGGCACCCAAGGTCCCCAACAACTGGAAAAAAGCAAATGTTACTTCCATGTAAAGAACAGCAAGAAGGAACCAGGGAGGCGTAGGCTTCACCTCAGTCCCTGATCAGGAAACATATCCTCTTGGTATTCATTTCCAAGCCAGAAAGAAATCGAATTAGTCACTGCAGATTTACCAGGGTGAATCTTAATTGACCCAGCTGCTTACCTTTTCTCTGGAAAAAAGACCAAATATGGGGCTGAGAGGAGAGTGGGTTAATGCACTTTGACTCTAGCAATACTTTTGACACCAGGTCCCAGGCATTTTTACTTGGAAATGGAGGAACTGTGGGCTGTGCAAATGGACTGTTATACAGGTTGAAAACCAGCTGGACTGCCAACCTGCCAAGCTCATAGCGCAGTAATCAATAGCTTGATGTTCATTTGGCAGAGGTAACAGAGCTACCCTAGGGTCAATACTGGAGCTGATATTATTCAATATCTTCATCAACAGCCTGGATGATGTGACAGAATACACTCTCAGCAAATTTATGGATGATGCTACATCAGGGAGAAAATTGACTGACATGCCAAATGGCAGAATTTCAATCCAGAAGGACCAGAGTAAAATACAAAAATGGACCAGCTGAAGCTGCATGCTGTTCGATATGGAAAGTATAAATATCTCAACCCAGAGACAAATAACCATGTAAATCTGCACAGGCTGGGAACTGACTGGCTGAGTAGCAAACCTGCCAAAGAGGACCTGAGCAGTCAGAGCAGAGGCCAGTTTGAATATCGGCCAACATTGTGATCTCATTTCAGATAAGACAAACCTCACAAACCAAATAAGATGAAATACAGAGGTACATTAGGAGGAGCATGGCCAGTGGATCAAAGAAAATTGTAGTTGCTACCTCCCTCTGCTTGTCACTGGTGAGGTCACACTTGAAATTCGTCCAATTTTGGGCCCACATTTCAAGAAGGATGTTGAGAAAACTGGAGAGTGTCCAGTGGACTGCTACCAAGATGGGAAAAAAAGTCATGAACTGTCATGACAGTTGATAAATAGGTAGCTCGATATAATGTTGGTATCTCATGCATGCGGTTTTATTATCTCATGCTTACAATGTATATTTGGAGATCTTTTTTGCATTACTGACCTGATATTCAGGAATTACCATTTTCAGAGTCAGATTATTAGGTAGAAATTGAACAGGTATGACCTTTCATGCCTTTCCCCAATGATCCCAGCCAGGGAGCTGGGGAGCAGGAGGCTTCAAAGACGATATGAATAGGGATGATCACTTCTGAAAGTGCTTTAAGATGTCAGCACACTCATACAGAGATTGTTCAAGTTATGTTTTGAAGCTTTATTTTGCATTGCACATAGCTAAGATATCTTTTTAAAGTAAAATCATTGATTTTCATGTAGTGACAAATGATACCAGCAGCAGGGACCTTTAGTGCCTGCCTTAATTTAGTCTTTTTCTGTATCTGCAGGTATAATTTTTCATCTATAATGATATGCTACAAGGATATGCAGATGGCTGCTTCTAGAAAATCCTGTAATAAGGTATCTGACATTACAATTAGTGCCTTCAATTCAGTGCAAGAAATTTTTTTTCATGAGCACAAAACTGCATCAACAAAACAGTGACCTGGTTTAGTTAAAAACCCAAGTCTAGCCGTACAGAGCTCTTTGCAAAATCTGGGTCTTAGTTTTACCATATGGATAGTATATATAAAAGAAAATAGCATAGTCATGCAGAGAGGGGCCTACTTTGCAGTGTGCCTGGATACTGAAGGGGCTCAACAGTGCCACTTGAATACTGTGATTCTCTTCTCATTGAAGTGAATGGTGTTGGTGTGCGATGTGTAGATGGTAACTATAGACTGTATAGTTATGGCTGTTGCATTTGGACCACTAATTTTGTTACTGCCAGAGCGGGCACTGAATTCAGCTCTAAGTGGTCTGCAAGCCAAGTTAGGACTCAATGCACATCTTGTACGTAGCTCTATATATTTATTCTTCCCTTATTGTTGGTCATTATATATTCAGATGTTATTATGGACGTAATGCTCTCCTCTCTACTTCTTGTCTGAACATCTTGTTCTCTCTATAAGGTTCCAGACCCATTGGGAAATCAGCCAGGGATGCTGAAGCTCTCCCTTTTAGAACTTAATGTGCTGTGGTAAGGCTGTGCAGGCTGCAGGCAGCCCCACTAAGGACTCAGTGTTTTAGAGGCTTATAAAAATAGGGTGGCTGGTTTTCCTTCATAAGTCCTGACAACAAAATGGCAGTGTAATCTCAGAGAGGTGTTTTCTCACTCCTACAGAAGCCTGAAGTATACCCGACATTGGCCTTTGGCACAGAGCACCCACTTTCCATCCTTTCTTTCTGTTATGTTGATGAGTCTGATAGTACTTTAGCATGCAGCCTGGTACCAGGGAGTTAACAATTTACTGAGCTGCTTCACCCAGAGGTATTTCTTGGTGCTGCTCTGCTTGGTTACTTGGACACACTTCTGCCATGGCTGCCTGTCAGATACTTGCCTATATGTATGAAAAATTGTGCTCGTTATTCTTCTGCAGCAACTTGTCTCTGGTTAATTTTAAGATTAATTTAGTTTAAGATCTGGGGAAAATATATTCATATTAGTGATTCTGGAAAAGAAGGTAACTCTAAAATCTGAAAGACAAATATCAGTTTAAATGGTTTGAAACCCGATCGTTGTAAGAAGGGATTAGAAATACATATATTAGTTCCTTAGTTTTGATGTTGTCCTCTCTGTATTCTAAAAAGCTAGAAGAAGTGACTTTGAGTATGGATGAGAGGAAAAAGTATAGATTATTAGTTAAACTACAAAGTAATGAATTTAAGGAGAACTATGTGACTGTCGAACAATGGAGATCGGTTGATTGAATCGCCCTACGTTGCTTTGAAAATATAGTTAAAAATTGACAAGCACCTAGGAGTGTAATTCTGAGAAAGGAAGAGATCTTTAAACAGTTTCTTTCTTTCAGGTTCTTAAATAATAAATAAAAAGCAAAATTTATTTTTAAAAGTACTATTCCTGAAGCAGAATACATTAATGAAGTCTGCCTGCTGATTTTGTTTTATACTACTCAAAAATGTAATCAAATAAAGAAAGAATAGGGAAATCTTATACCCAAGGAGATTAGACCCTTTAGCTAGTCCATATTGTATAACTTGTTCTATTGGAAACTAGAGCTAGTAAAGCCAGTACTATCAGGATATCGGTCATACAATTTACAAGTGGACAAGAACTGACTTGGAACATGCTTGTAAAATAAATAACATTTTAATATACATATTAAAATACATATAATTGTCTAGAATAACATAAGTTTTGAGAAAGGAATTTCTGACAGGGATGTTGCAGTGCATAAATCTAGGTCTGTGTACGTCTTGCAATTTAGAACAGCTAAACATTTTACACACCAACAGGATCCACTTCCCCGGCTTTGGTAGACAGCTCTAGTCTCACCTCCAGTCCCAGGGAATGCAGAGGCTGTATCCCATATCATTTCATGAGAGACCGATTTCATGAGAGGTCATTCATGTCAGGTCGTCTTGTTCATACTTCCAATAAAAGGGAGAAAAGCAGGGGGTGAAAGAGCTTATTTTTTTCTAGCATTCATTTTGATAGGAATTCAAGTGTTCACAAGCTATAATCCATCGATTTCACGAAAAAGGATTATCTTCAGTTTAGGAAAAGAACTCCAAAAGGCAATTTGATTAACTTTTTGCCAATGTGTTTACTGTCAGATAATTTCAACCCTGACTCATTTCCAGTTGCTTGTCTCCTGCTCCTGTGCCCTGTATGTATATTCTTTGCTTCTCTAGACTTTTGGGGTCAACCACCTGGACTCTGTGAGATAAAATCCACCTGCAGTTCTGGGGGTAGTTTGCTCCTGTGATTTCTCACAACCAGAGATACAACTAAAAGACAGCTGCTGGCTATGCCAGTAGGCTTATGTCCTCAATCTCTCCCACACATCCCCCAGCCATACCATGGGACAAATAACAGAGACCCAGTGGCTGTCCTACTGAAGAGAGGAGATGTGAGGACCTGCCCTGTTCTGGGTGAATATGAGTAGGGGTGGAGGCATGTAGACAGACTTTGAGAATTTTTAAAGACAGGAACGTTAGAAGGTCTGGAAGGTGAGATGTAAACATCAAACTACTCATCAACATTGCACCTCTGAAAGTCAAGTGAAACATATACTTGAAAGTGGTTGTCTTCCCATACATGGAAATTTTATCCCTAGAATCACAATTACAAAAATGAGCCTAATACAGCTACTGAAGTCATGATGGGTAAAGCAAGATTGTTATGCTTCTGCAGGCAATAATTACAATTATTGTATATCTAACTTCTGGGGTTATGATCTTGTCATGTACATAGAATCACTTTAGTTACCTACTGGGAGCTGGAGCCTCAAGGAAGACGTCAATACAGGTCCAATTCTGTAATTGTAGCTGAACATCTTTCCTCTGCAGCACTACTAAGCAAATGATTGTCAGTGAGGCTTTGAGCATTGGTGGAGTTCCCTTAAGTATATGGCTACTATGTATTCCCAGACAAGTTATGAAAAAGTGAACTGCATGCTTATAAATCAGGTTCACTAGTACAGATTAATTTGAGGCAAGTTGTGATATGTACAGTCCTGCTGGTGGAATAGCATCTCCAAAATATAGATCATGAAGAAGAATTCCAAAGGAATGAGTGATTTAGCCTGCTGGACAGGAAATGAAAAAAAAAAAAAAAGAGGGACAGAAGGTGCAAACTTTTGTTTACAAGGGAAAAATCAAGTGCTCAGAAAAGGAGACAGTGTGGCAGAGTGTAGTGATCAAAGCTGGAGACGGAGATGAGAGCTCTGACCAGTATGAAAAAGATGTTATGAAGAACTTCCAAAGCAAGGACATGGAGTCAGAACTTGAATTGGAATAAAGCAAGGGATTATTAAAAAAAAAATTGGAGGAGATTCTTATGCTATGAAAATATTACAAAAGTCAATTAGGAGTTAAATATATGTAGACTAGTGCACAGAAGAGAAAGCTGAGAAAGAAAGAAGGGTCAGTTTGGAAAATGCAAAGAAAGGTGAAGGGAAGGAAGAGTTGGATTCCAAAGAGATGAGTAGATTTGTGAGGATGGAAGTAAAAGCATGAATGTGAGGGGAAATGAACAAGGAGGATTAATTTTGACTTTGCAGTCTATTTTCAGTGATTGGTGAAAGGAAGAGAAATACTGAAAAATGTATAGAGGTATGTCTCCTGAAGTTCAATTTTAGAGTTTCTATTTTAATGATTTGAAAAAGTTAGAAAGGTAATCTGAGGAGAGACAATAATGTGAATCCTGATTAAAGGCAGAGCGATGACAGAAGTCAATTTGACGGAAGACAGTGGCTGAATGCAAAACTCATTATTTTCTGAGTTCCCCCTCCATCTGCTTTGCATATACAAAATGTAAAAGTAGTGTTAACTGCAAGGCCAGGTAGTCTGAGGAGTTTGTCTTATCAGTGCTATGAATCTAGAGTATCAGACCAGAAATCATCAAGGTTATATATAAATTTAAAGTGGTTTTGAAATACCCATTCCTCTTAGGCATACCAACTGCCATGTGTTTATTTATTTATTTATAACTAATCAAGAAATATCAAGGTATCATTGCAGAGGAAGGCTTTGGTAACTTGTCCACTGTTTAGTCAGGTTCAAATTACTTTAAGGTAGCTTCAGAAAATTACTGATGTAAATAGGGAGATATCATCCTAGGAGAGAGAAAGAAAGAAAAGGCCTAATTCTTGCTGCTGCTGTTGCAGCTGCTGGAGGGAGACAAGGCAGTTCTGCAATGTCTGTCCTCTCCAGCCACTGCGAGGTTGTTCTCTTCTGCTGCTCTGTTATTGCTCTATTTTATTTCAGAGATGAGCTTCAGTAGTGGGTAAATTGATTCCTACATGAACTGTGAATGTAGTGCCTTGGGAGACTTCAAAAACTGGAAACATACAAATAAAAATAATTATCATTTTTGCTATTGAAAGAAAAATTATAAGGATGTGTTCCACCAGCTGGGCATGCCTTCTGGTGAATTACTCATGACCACCTACAGCAGACAGTCAGAAAGTCTATTCCTGGCTTCTGCTCTCTTTCTATTTTGGTCCCTGCCAGTACCTATTTCTGGTTCATAAATTCTTCAAAAGGCAAAATGCAGCCACTTAAAAATCTTGATACTTCTCCTTCACAACAGTCATTCAGCTAAAATTGCTGAGAGACGATCAGGAGAAATGGTTGCTTTTTCAGGAGGAGTTCTACCCTGTAGATGACTGTTTTATGTCTGTGTTTTTACATCAGGACTTTGGTAGCGATCAGAGAAAACTACCAATTTGCCTTGGGCATATGATATAATCCAAAACAATTTGGGAGGGATATTTTTGCAGCACATACTCCTCAGAGCACAGAGCACTTGAAGGGCCGCGTTTTCATTGTCATTCCATTAACATGAACAGAAGTTGTACTTGTAACTCCCTGTGTAATTCGAGAAACTTCAGTAAGAACTGTAAACAACCTGTCAAATCTTCCTGACTTTTAAGAAATCTTTTATTCCACCCATTGAGGTTTTACCTCACAATCTCAACTGCTGATTTTTCTTTTTGCTAAAAGTGTATGGTGTTATTTTGCTGTAAACAAAATATGAAAGGCCAATTTTCTTCTGACTAAGCTTGATTAACTTTTTGTCTCTACCCTAGTAAAATTGATTTTCTGTACAGAAAGATTTAACAAATTATATTAATTTAAATACACTCAAAGCCATGATGTTTATTAAAGATACAGCAAATCTGCCTCTCAGCTTGCAAGATATAACTACTTAATCTTGCAGTTCTCTGCTGGACTGCGTGCCAAAAGCAAATATATGCTCTGCAAATTCTGTAAAATGTATAATAGTTATTTCTCATTACTCATTATGACTATCGTTAACATCAAAACAGAAGTTTAGAGGCATTTGTAGGAATATGTAGAAATCTTGATGAGAAGTCAATGTGTGCTGCAGCCTGTGCCTAGAAGGTGTCAGCAGAGTTGACAGGAGCAAGGGGATAATCATGCGCTGGTACAGGACTCAGCTGGGGACCCCTTCCTTCCCTGAACGTATCTCTTCTCTCCAAATCTCTGTGAGAATAACTGATCCAGACTTCTCTGACCCTTCACAGATATTTGACATGGTAAAAGCAGCAGGGGCTGCTGAGAAGGGGATATATCTGAGCGAGGCAAAAAGAAACGAACACTTTCCTTGTGCCAGAGCAGCAACCCTTGTGACTCAGAGAAGGTATTGGTGTTTGAGTCAGAGCTGAAAAATGGAAAAGATGGTTTTATTATAAGGTGGGGCTACACTTTTGCTACAAAAATATTATTAAACCAATGTTGATGCCTTCGTACTATTAGACACTTGACATTACCATCTTGGAAAGAATATTTAGGATTAATTGGCCCAGTTTTGGTTATTTAAGGTCTTACACAATTTCACAGTGTCTTCTTTGTTGGGGGTGGGGGGAGTCTTCTTGAAAGCATGGCTAGGGCTTGCAAACTGAAACCTGAACTGCTTGTCTGTTGTCTTGCTAAAGAGATTACTGTTTCTTATACAGAGGAATGAATACCTAAGTAGGAAAAAAAAAAAGAAACATAATGGAAATTTCAATTAGTTCTCAGCCAAAGCAGGGCCTGTGACTATATAACTTGACTCAGTCATATTTCCATTTATTCTCTCATTTCAGTAGGATTCAGTCTGATGGGATTTCAATACTACCTAGTTGTGAGGTCGAAACTGTAAGCTTTCCTTTATCTGTGAAAACTGACATTTTTCATTTTCTTCTTGAAATAACAGTTTGAAGCTATACTGTATGTAATAAAGGGCTTCTGCTTTCTTTTCCAGAGATAGCTAGAGTCCACCACCCTAGGGAGTGACCTCTATGTTTACTTTTTAAAGTACTTTGGTATCCTGAAATACAACTTGCTGTGTAAGAATGTCAGTTTCTGCTACCATTAAGTCAGAATCTTGACAGTTTTGCACTTCTACGACTTCTGCTTGCTGCTGTTGTTAAAAAAAAAATAGGTGAAATGTCATAAATTTCACACTTAGAGCAGGCTGGACAATGCCTTACCTCTGGATTCATAAATGCTCATATAGAACTGACAACATATCTTACATGCTTCCATTGCAGAGGCTTTGCTTCTGGTCTGACATAGTCAGAAACTGAATCATGTTGTACACGAACATGTTTCACCTAGTGGAAATGCAGGAAGCTCACCAAAATCAGGAGTGACTATGATTTTATCCATTAAAGAAGATTAGCTCTCCAGGGCAGAAACTGTTTAATGCAAAGCTGTATGACATGCATCTGGAGGCAGGTACTGCTGCTGATTAACCATGCGTAGGTGAGAGATGGTTAAGGAAAGGAATCTCCTTTGAGTCAGTGGCCTTTCAGGAGACATTTAGAGCAATGAGATCCTGTGGAATCTCCACAATCCACTTGGTCCTAGAAGGGTTTGAGAAGCAAGCCTGAATACAGCTGTAATAGCATGTATGTAATGCTGAAATATAGCTCAGCTCAATAACTTCAATTATTACTATTTATACTGTATCCCTGGCCAGAGACTCCAGTTGCAGATCATGACTGCAGTGGGATGAAAAGGTACAAACCAGGGCCAATTTTACATACGTGTACCATAGGGTATCAAAATGAAAGGGCTAACTTACAACCTGCTTTCCTGTATTATGAAATGCACTGCTCTGGCCTTCAGACCCCTGCTGCCAAGGCAGCTGTACTACTGCTACCACTGCTACCAATGGAGAGTTCAGGTTGAAAGTGACGATCTTGTATTTCATAAAAGTGAAAGGCAGGATCTAAGTAGAGTACTGAAATCTCAGAGTATTGAAGAATGGAGAGACAGTTAAAAACATATGTCTTTGTCTACATCCAACATCAAAGCTCTGTAGGGCGCAAAACTTTGTGACTTCAGAACTCCCCGAATTCTCACTTGCCACTCCAAGCCATTCTGTCCTTACTCCTTGGTGTGCAAAATTATCTTTCTTTCCTACACAAAGACACCCTAAGCTTTATCCTATACCAGTATACACAAATCCCTGACAGAATACACCTTATTAATGAAAGAGTGACCATCCATTCCAACTTCAAGAACTCAGGACATGATACTGAATGAATGAAATCATACCACACAACTCTTTTCATTAAATAGTATTTTAGCTTTCTCTTATCTATGAAGTCGTTAGACTTCAATTATAGTGATTGTCATATTTTTCCTCTTTATGAGAAAGAGCATAGAATCAAGGAGAACAATATTCTTTAAAAAATAGGAAGCTCTAATGAGACTTCTTATAATTCTAGTCACTTATTTGAGGTTTTATATAAGCAAACCTCTCATTAAAAGAATTCTCATGTGGAAAAAGCATAAAGAATTTTGGTTTCACAGCCTGCAACTTCTATTTAGTAGATTTTTATTTCATACGTATACATATATACTTATACATTCATACACATATATCTATTCCACACTATAAGGACACATTGAGTTTAGCCACATAAATCAAGAGCTAAAATGGGAAGAAATGAAAGCTAGGAAGAAAAAAGAAAAAAAAGGAAGTAAAGAGGAACTTTATGTGTGATATTTCAATGACTTTCCCAAATTCATTTGTGAAAGCCTTTACTTCCAAATTGCAGATTAAGCAAGCATTCAATGATAAGAGCAGAGAATGATAGTTTGTATTTGAGGAGAAAGAGTGCAGATTGAAAATGAAATTGTACTCATTTATATGTGCAACACAATTTTTATGCAGCTATACATACTTTGTAGAAAAGGGCATTTTGATGAATCTATGCATGAAGCTGCTCACATTTGGCAAATGTAGAGAAAGATTTAATCTCTAGACTAAACCGTTCCTGCAGAGAACAGTCTGGTACTCAAAAATGATACTTATATCTAAATGTGGACTCACATGTATTTTACCCAACAAAATGAAGGTTCTGCGATTTCTGATCACATTTAAGGTTTGTCCTGCAGCACTACTGTCAATGTCAACTATCAAGAATATTGCAGTTGTTTACCTCAATGTTATTTACCCACATAACTGTTAGCAGTGTAGTTTGTGAGAAAAAAAAGCATGTTTCAAGTCCAGCGTTACAGTTCCGAAATATAACTTTTTGACTTTGCAACTGTGGCAATTCAGTTTTAAAAATTGCTGCATCCTGGAGTACTCCAGCAGGTGAACCCAATAGTAAGGTGTCAGGCCTGCCTTCCCCCAAGATTGGGGAGATGAAGATGATGGAGAACAGCTTGCCAGAAGGGAATTTTAACGTGCTGGGATTCCTTCACCCAACTCTCTACCTATGGAGGTAGCAGCTGGACAGACATTGAAGGTTCACAGAAGTAGAGGAAGGTCAAGCAGGGGCATATTTTCATAATAGATGAATCTTATTTAATTGTGGGAACGCTGTAGGGAGAAGGAAACTGATTCCACGTGGAAGCTGTGCTCCTATGGTGAAGACATGTGCACAGCTGTAGGAGGACCATATGCTCCATTTCAAGCAGGGGTTATAAACCTCAGAGCCTGGGTATGTTGTTGGTTGTTGCAGTGGGAACTGCTGGAAGAGTAGCTCTTCCTTTTACTTTGTGCATACACAGGGAGGAACTACGCATTTTTGGACAGTATTCATGCACCACATTGTAGCAGCTGCTAAGACAAAGCCTATGTGACATCTTTTGGGAATACATACCCTAGAAAAATGTCTCCTAATTCTGAAGAACTTGATCAGGAAACCACATTTGTGAAAATGTACAAAGGTGTTATTTTCAGTCTGTATGCTTCTTAACATTTTCTAATCTGAAAGGGTTATTTTCAGAACCTTTGTAAAGTCTTTGTACTGTGTCTCTGAAGAGGTGAACTGTAAAACCAAAGTACTGCCAAGATTTCAACTCTAGAAATGAAAATTTGAACTAAGAATTTGGGAAGGGGCTTGAGCCACCTAACACTGTTGGTTAGGTCTCTCCTTAGCAGATTGTGAACCAAATATACGAAGCCAGAACTGGATAAGGACAGAGAAAAAACTGTTTCCCATATGGACTACTCCATTTTATATTCGTGTGCACAACCGGTATTTGCATAGTACTCTGTTCATTTAAATTTTAATAGCATATTGTAAATGTTATCATTAATATTAAACCTGGTATTAATATTAATGAGCTGTTGCTTTCAAAAACTGCTGCATCAAAACCACTCTAGCAATAG